>NC_057809.1:58359222-58660819 GCF_018294505.1 Triticum aestivum | reverse complement strand
GTCCAAACTAGAGTCCTGTGCAGCGCCCCCTCGGGGAAACTCGAGGTTTGGTTTTAGTTGTATGGAGAGCTCATCTGAGTGTGCCCTGAGAACGAGATATGTGCAGCTCCTATCGGGATTTGTCGGCACATTCGGGCGGTGTTGCTGGACTTGTTTTATCTTTGTCGAAGTTGTCTTGTAGAACCGGGATGCCGAGTCTGATCGGAATGTCTCGGGAGAAGGTTTATCCTTCGTTGACCGTGAGAGCTTGTGATGGGCTAAGTTGGGACACACCTACAGGGATTTGAACTTTCGAAAGTCGTGCCCGCGGTTATGGGCAGATGGGAATTTGTTAATGTCTGGTTGTAGAAAACCTGAAGTTGACCTTAATTAAAATACATCAACCGCGTGTGTACCCGTGATGGTCTCTTTCCGGCGGAGTCCGGGAAGTGAACATGGTGTTGGAGTTATGCTTGACGTAGGTTGTTCTAGGATCACTTCTTTATCATAGTTCTTCGTTCGTGCTTTTGCCTTCTCTTCTCGCTCTCATTTGCGTATGTTTAGCCACCAAATATGCTAGTCGCTTGCTGCAGCTCCATCTCTTACCTTTACCTTACCCATAAGCTTAAATAGTCTTGATCGCGAGGGTGTGAGATTGCTGAGTCCCCGTGACTCACAGATACTTCCAAAACCAGCTTGCAGGTGCCGATGAGTCCGTGCAGATGACGCAACCAAGCTCAGGAGGAGCTCGATGAAGATCTTGTCCTTTGTGTTGTTTTGATCCAGTTGATCAGTAGTGGAGCCCTGTCGGGACGATCGGGGATCTGTGTAGCAGTTGGGGTAGTCTTTTTTTATTTTGGTTCCATAGTAGGACCTTGATTGTATCTGGATGATGTAATGCTTTATTTATGTATTGTGTGAAGTGGCGATTGTAAGCCAACTATGTATCTCTTTCCCTTATGTATTACATGGGTTGTGTGAAGATTACCTCACTTGCAACATTGCTTTCAATGTGGTTATGCCTCTAAGTCATGCTTCGACACGTGGGAGATATAGCCGCATCGAGGGCGTTACAAGTTGGTATCAGAGCCTTCCCCGACCTTAGGAGCCCCCTGCTTGGTCGAATTAGCTGACGAGTTGAGTCTAGAAAAATGTTTTGAGTCATTTAGGAATTATATATCGGAGAGTTTAGGAATTCTTTTTACTCCCCAGTCCCTTCATCGCTCTGGTAAGGCATCCTGACGTAGAGATTTGACTCTTCTCTTCTCAAATTTCACTAAAAAAAAGTTTAGGATCACGCGAGTATCTTGGAATCGTTCCGATGGATTTGTGACGAGAACATTGTTCTTGGTGCCTCCTGTCATTTAGGGGTTGTGGCAGTGTCCCGGGGAGTTGAGCTCCGAGGTGTTATCGTCACAATTTTATCGTTGCAGTTCTGGAATGCCTGAGTTTAGTTTCGCCGACATCGAAAATCTCTTTTATGCAGTTGTTGGTGAGATAACCTCGACGCCACCCAGTACTGGGGCGGGAGTTCGGGAGTATTGCCATAACTCGTATAACGGATGCTTTTCGAAGGTTGAGGTAGACGATTTCTGAAGGTTTCTTGGTTATGTGTTGAAGGATGGATACAGCTGGATGTAGGATTTGCTAGTTTGGGTGAGATATTATGCTTCCCTTGTATCCCCAACACCTGATTGCATAACTGGGAAAATTTCGGGAGTTTATAAGTGGGAATTCAAGTAGCTCTTAGGATATCTTTCCGACAGATGTATGATTTGAAATTGGGGTTCGGCGTCTAGTGGTCCGCCTATTCACGGTTGGTTTTACAGTGGTCTCGTTGTGTATTAAAGAGTCCTTGGCTATGCCGACTCGGGGACGCTTCGTATGTCATGTGCATTGCCTTGTACATGATGATGTTGTACAATCGAGCCTGTGTAGGCCCCACCACGAAAACTTCGGACGAAATCTCTATCATATGTTTGTTCTGGCTTATTCTGCAAGCCAATCCTTTGTTTTGTTTTGAGTTGTGGTATTCGAGTTGCTTCAATGTCAAGTGTTGATTCCATACCTTCCCCAAATGGTGTTCTCATACTCCAATATGAATACCAATCCTTCTTGATCATCAAGATTGTCTTGTCAATCCTTTTCACCGGCGTGTTTCTCTTGAAGTGGATCCGATCATTTCAACATTTGCAAGATCCAATCTCAGTTCTTTTCAACGGTGTTCATTTCATTCGTCCCAAATTGCCTTTGTTTTCCCTCCCTCCCACCCTTTTTCTTCAAGGACCCAGATTTCTTATTCAAATATCCTTTTATTGTTGTGAAGTCTTTCCATTCTTTTCTGTCAATGTCTTATCCGATGATTTCTCATGAAGATTCTAACGGAGCTTCAAGTGTTGTATTCTTCGATCTTTTCTTCTCCGGTGGATTTAATTCAAGCTTTATGGATCTTATCCTTTCCTCGTTTCTAATGCCTTCTCATACTGGTGCACCTCGTAATAATTCACTTCTCGCTATTCATTTGTTCCGGCGTGCTCAAGCTATCTCAAAAGGCTCGTCTTGTCATTCAAGATCCGTTCAACCTATTTCGAGGTTGTTATCTCATTCAAGCCATTTAATTCAACCGGTGCAACCTCTCTTTTAAATCGTTCTACGGTGTTTCTTTTGAGTGGGCCCTAACCCACAGGTCTTTTTCTAGGATCTTACCTGACTCTTCTAATTTTTCCGGAGTTACTCTCAAATTCTTTTCCAAGTTTGACGTAAGAATGAGTTATCATCAGTCAAATGCCTTTCTCCTTGATCTTTCAAATTCTTTCATCGTTGGTTCAACCTTTCCATTTTTCATCCCGGGGTATCTCAACAATTTGGTGGTGTTTCTCATCGTCATTCTCAGATTTTGAAGACCAAAGAAGAGTTTCTTTTAAATATTGCCCCATTCTCTGCCATCCTCTCATAATTGTTTTCGGTTGTGAGATTTTTTTTCACCCATTCAGAGCAATTCAAGATTCTGTTCAGTTTGATTATCCGGAGCCCATCATCTAAGATTTATTCATTCCAGCTTTCAGCTCTCATACTCTAAATCATACCGGTGTCTAAATCAAGGATTCTCTAATCAACTCGTAATCTTTTCGTTCTCATGGATCTAAATCCCCTCAAGCTTCTTCGTTCATTTGCTAATTCTTTCCGGTGTTTCTTTATATTTTTTTTCATTGTTCATTTTCAATTCTTACGGTGGTTAATTCAAGATTCTCTTCTTTCGTTTATCATATCAATTTAATTGTTATTTCTCTCCTACCGGTGGTTCGTTGAAGACATTCCCAAGTTTATGTTATATCTCTCTTAATTTTTCTCTACGAGAATAAGTAATATGCCAAATCCGTTGATGTTCATCAATTTAATTGGTGAAGGATACGCATAACGTAATTCTTATTCTTGTTCCATCCAAGTGATCAATTCCTTTTTCCGGAGTGGTTCATCATATCACATTCTCAGTTCGAGATGCTTTATCTTTTCTTTTCCCGGAGTTCCAAGCTCTCTCAATTATATCGTCACGGAGATCCATCTAAATCATTGCAAGGATTCACCTTGTGTTTTCAATTTCTCTTCCTTTTTATTCTTTTGTTACCGGAGTTTCTTCATGGAGGCTATACATGATGGTCCATCAAGGATCTAATTCCTTCTCGAAGTGTTCATCAAAATTCTTTTCAGAGGAACTCAAGCATTCTTCATTTTGCTATCCGGAGTGCAATTTTTTCTTCCGTATCATTGGAGGTGGTATTATTTCATTCTTGATAATCTGAGTTCATGTTTCATGTTCCACATGTTTTTAAGAATGAGGTATTTTAAATCCATCAACCTCTTCTTTGGGGTTATCTTTGGGTATATTTCACCTAAAGCTTTCCCTAAGGAATGTTGCTATCTATCTATGGTGCTTATAAATGACCCAAGTTCTTCATTTATCCTTCCGGTGAAATAAGTTTCTCGTCTCCTTGTTGATATCAATCCAATCTATTATTTTTCGTTAGTGGCAGAATTTCACCTCATAGCTTTGAGATGTTTTCTATAAGTCCACTACAATGTTGTTCTTTTCGTTGTTGGTTTTCCAACAACTCCGTTCAACCCTTCTCCTAAAGATGCCTTTTCAATCTCTTTTGTAGCAGAATTTGGCATTGTCTTCTACATTCTTTTGTCTCAATTATCTTTATTCTATTCTTTCTCCTGGAGGTCTATTGAAAGTGCAACTATCCCTAGGTGGTCTTGGTAATTCATAACAACATATAGCTCATTGAGCTAATACTATTCCAAGATAATTATTTCAGGAAAGCTCAATGATTGGCATGGCATGGATGTGAAAGTGGAACCCTCAAAATGCTAAGGACAATGGATTGGCTCAAGCTCAAAACCTCAAGACTCTTCATTTTATATTTTAGTGATCCAAGATCACATTGAGTCCATAGGAAAAGCCAATACTATTAAGGAGGGATGAGGTGTTGCTTAATGAGCCTCTTGCTTCATGTGCTTAGTGATATGCTCCAAAAACCCTCAACTACTTTCCCATATCCACATATGACCTAAACTCTAAGCCAAACTCGGTCCTACCGATTCTTCCTATCCGGCGCCACAGAGTTTCACTTGTCATTAGCCACTGCCAAACCCTAGCAATTCGGTTCTACCGATAAGGATCTCGGTCCCACCGAGATGGGGTTGCAAACTCTCTGTTTCCCTTTCGTAACTTTTCGGTCCCACCGAAAGAGCGAATCGGTCCCACCGAGATTGCAATATAAACTCAGTGTTTCCCCTTTGTAACTTTTCGGTCTCACCGAGTTCCACTCGGTCTCACCAAAAGAGCAAATCGGTCCCACCGAGTTTGCCTGACCAACTCTCTGGTTAGCTAATTACCAAATTTGGTCTCACCGAGTTTGTGTAATCGGTCTCACCGAGATTACGTTATGCCCAAACCCTAACCGAATCAGTCCTACCGAGTTGCATGTCAGTCCCACCGAAATTCCTAACGGTCACTAGGTTTACTATTTCGGTCAGACCGAGTCTTCTGATTCGGTCCCACCGAGATTGGTAAATTGTGTGTAACGGTTGGATTTTGTGTGGAGGCTATATATACCCCTCCACCTCTTTCTCATTCAGTGATAGAGCCATCAGAACACACACACCATTCCAACTCATATGTTCTGAGAGAGAACCACCTACTCATGTGTTGAGATCAAGACATTCCATTCCTACCATATGAATCTTGATCTCTAGCCTTCCCAAGTTGCTTTCCACTCAAAATCTTCTTTCCACCAAATCCAAATCCTATGAGAGAGAGCTGAGTGTTGGGAGACTATCATTTGAAGCACAAGAGCAAGGAGTTCATTACCTACACACCATTTGTTACTTCTTGGAGAGTGGTGTCTCCTAGATTGGCTAGGTGTCACTTGGGAGCCTCCGACAAGATTGTGGAGTTGAACCAAGGAGTTTGTAAGGGCAAGGAGATCGCCTACTTCGTGAAGATCTACCGCTAGTGAGGCAAGTCCTTCGTGGGCGATGGCCATGGTGGGATAGACAAGGTTGCTTCTTCGTGGACCCTTTGTGGGTGGTTGCTTCTTCGTGGACCCTTCGTGGGTGGAGCCCTTCGTGGACTCGCGCAACCGTTGCCCTTGGGTGGAGCCCTATGTGGACTCGTGCAACCGTTACCCTTCGTGGGTTGAAGTCTCCATCAACGTGGATGTAGGATAGCACCACCTATCCGAACCACGGGAAAAACATCCGCGTCTCCAATAGCATTTAACTTCTCCAAACCCTTCCCTTTATACTCTTGCAAGTTGCATGCTTTACTTTCCGCTGCCCATAAACTCTTTGCATGCTTGCTTGAATTGTGTGATGATTGCTTGACTTGTCCTAAAATAGCTAAAATCTGCCAAGAACTAAAATTGGGAAAAGGTTAAGTTTTTAATTGGTCAAGTAGTCTAATCACCCCCCCTCTAGACATACTTTCGATCCTACAAGTGGTATCAGAGCTTTGGTCTCCATTTGCTTGATCTCCATAGCTTTTGGTGGTCATAGCCTTGGTTTCACAACCTAGGAGAGTATGGCGTCTAGCAAGGGAAATTATCACCGAAGAGGTCCTTACTTTGATGGTACTAATTTTGCTAGTTGGAAGCATAAAATGAAAATGCATATTCTTGGACATAACCCCGCTGTTTGGGCTATTGTGTGTGTTGGTTTGCAAGGTGACTTCTTTGATGGGAGAGAACCAAACCGTGAAGCTACCGCGGATGAGTTGAAGATGTTGCAATACAATGCTCAAGCTTGTGATATTCTCTTCAACGGATTATGCCCAGAAGAATTCAACAAAATCAGCCGCCTTGAGAATGCAAAGGAAATTTGGGACACTTTGATTGATATGCACGAAGGTACCGACTCTATCAAGGAATCCAAGTTGGATGTGCTTCAAAGCCAACTTGACAAGTTCAAGATGAAGGATGGTGAAGGTGTCGCTGAAATGTACTCTAGGCTTGCTCTCATCACGAATGAGATTGCCGGCTTAGGAAGTGAAGAGATGACCGATAGATTCGTCATCAAGAAGATCCTAAGAGCCTTGGATGGAAAATATGATACCGTGTGCACATTGATCCAAATTATGCCCAATTACAAAGATCTCAAGCCAACGGAAGTGATTGGAAGAATTGTTGCTCATGAGATGTCACTTAAGGATAAAGAGGAACTTCACAACAAGTCAAGTGGTGCCTATAAAGCCTCATGTGAAGCCCCTACATCATCAAGTGAGAAACAAGACTTCAATGAAGAATTGAGCTTAATGGTGAAGAACTTCAACAAGTTCTACAAGAGTAGAAGCAAAGATAGAAGCTCCAAGTCAAGGTCCTACAATGACAAAAGATCTTCTAGTCGAGAGAGAAACTGTTACAATTGTGGAAGACCCGGACACTATTCCAATGAGTGTACGGCTCCCTACAAGAGAAGAGAAGATTCTCCAAAAAGAAGAAGCAAAGGATCACCACCAAGAGAGAGAAGGAGTAGAGATGATCGTTATGAATGAAGATACTCACGGAGAAGCAAGGATTCGGAAAGGAAGGAAAATCAAGGAGCTACACAAGACGAAGACATCAAGCTCATGTTGGTGAATGGGTATCCGGCTCCGACTCCGACAGCCACTCCGAGAGAAGTTATCACTCCGACTCCGAAGATACTCAAGATGAAGGTGTTGCCGGTCTAGCACTTGTGTCAACCAACTCCTACGACATATTTGACTCACCAAATGAAGGAATTGGAAGATGCTTCATGGCCAAAGGTCCTAAGGTAACACACCCCGAGTATGTTGATTTCAATAGTGATGAAGATGACTTGTTAGGTGATGATTTGCTTGGTGACAACTCTAGTGATGAATACTATGATGAAAGACCAATTAATCATGCTAATCAAGATAAAACGAATGACAATGATAAGGAGAAGATTGAGGCTCTAACTAAAGAACTAAAAACTCTTAAGTTAGCTCATGACACTATCTTCGAAGATCATCGAGAACTTTTAAGAGCTCATGAGAAGCTATGCTTTGAAAAGCTCAATCTTGAGCAAGAGCATGAGTTCTTAAAGGCAATCAATGATGATCTCCGCAAGAAAAGTTCTTCTTACATTGCCAAGCGTTTACTCTTATCCACTTACATGCCTCAAGTCAAATCTAACAAGAAAGATTCTTCCGCTAGTAGTAACAATGATCATGCTAAATCCAATATTGTTGCTTCTAGTAGTTCTCTTGATTCCACTAATGATTCTCTTAGCCAAGTTACACTTGAGCAAGAAGATAGCTTATTGAAGGGAATTATAGAGAAAGGAGTGTACAAAAGCCTTGCCGGGAGTAAGCAATTCGAGGAAATTGTGCACAAGCAAGAAATGCACCGGAAGAATCAAGGTATTGGTTTTGAACGAAAGTTCAATGCCAATGGAGTTGAATGGGAAGAAGATCAATACCCCAAGACAAAGTTTGTCCCTCAACAAGAGAAGTTTTTCAAGGGGACACAAGCTCAAGATGATCTTCCACCACAAGACTACGAGCAGAAAGGCAAGAACAAGCTTCAAGAGGAAATTGATGCATTTGAAGAAGCTCCTAAGACCTTAGTCAAGTGGATTCCCAAGACTACTTCAAGTTCCACTTCATCAAGTACGACTACAACTCCAAGGATTCCCATCAAGATGATGTGGATCCAAAAGAAGAAGAACTAGAAAGTTCTTGAGGGTGACTCCGCCAACATACTTCACTCTTATCATTTTGGCAAGAACAAGTGCAATCAACTTCCACATCTTGCACTAGTTCGAGGAGTCACAAACCCTCTTGTTGGTAAGACAAGGGACAAGGTAACCTAAAAGTTTTCATGGACATCATCTTTTGTGTGCATCACTCTATGTCTATGGATATCCTTGTTTGTTCCTTGTGGGACTAACCCATGTAGGTATTGAAAGTGCAATTCACTCGAATGGATAGCTCCAAGAGATCTACATCAACATTGAGCATCCACATCTTCAATGTCTACATGAAGTCATCATCGACAAAACCCAAGGTTAGTTCATCCCTCTTAGGGGGGATATCACATCTAGGGGGAGCTTTACTCTAAGACTGAGCTAAAGCAACTCTAAAGATGTGAACAAAACAATGCTTTATGTAAAAGTGGTAACCCCACTTGAGCTTAAACGATGAGTATGACCTACGATCAAGTGTTCTCACTTGACTCCTAAGTCAATATACTCATATATAGATGACCTAGTCATCGCAAATTGCTTGATAGATGCTAGAATTGGTTGTGCATGCTTTGCCACATATTTCATTTGATATCTTATTGTGTGAGCATGCTGATTGCACATTTTACTCATTCGAGGACATCCACTTGTTGCTTTGATTGTTCGGCTTTATCTTCTTTTGCCAAGTGGATGGACAAGAATGCCTAAGAACCTCCTCTAGCTATCTATGCTTTTCTCGTCTCAAACTCTATTCATGCTGCATCACAAAATTTGATCAAGTCAGATTCGAACCACTCTGTGTGAGGAGCGCTCGGAGTCCCCGATTCGTCATAGACTTAAACTTCCAAAACCTCTTTATGATTCTCGGTCTGACCGATACTCCACTTTCGGTCCTACCGAGATCATTAAGTTGATCTAAGTTTTCAATCTCGGTGCAACCGATTTGAACCTTTTGGTCTCACCGAGTTTCAGTAACTGCACGCAGTTATGAATCTCGGTGCCACCGAGTTGTTCAACTCGGTCACACTGACAGGGTCGGGCTATATATAGTCACGGGCAAAATTTGGAAATTTCTCCGAACCCCTTCGCCCGCGCGATAGCCTGCTCTGCCCCCGAGGTCTCCGGATCGTCTTCTCACCGCCAGCAGCCTCCAGTCGCTGGTCTCTGTCGCCGTCAACGGGATTTCTGCCCAGCCGTTGCCGCCGTAGCAAGTCCCCGCCGAACTAGGGTATGGACTTGATCTTTGTGCTATTCCTCAATCTGATTCCTAGCACATTGTGATCACATTGTTTCTGGCCACGTTTGATAAACTTCTATCCAGTCAAAACGCTCATAGATTAGGTTTGATTCGAAAATTCTAGGTTTAGGTTTCCGCCGAAACCATCTCGGACCCACCGAGTTGAAAAACTCGGTCCCACCGATTTGGCTTATGCCATTGCACAAGTAAAACTCGGTCTGACTGAGAATTACTATCGGTGTGACCGATTTTTGAACTCAGTGAAACCCTAGCAGTCTCGGTGCCACCGAACTGTGACTCGGTCTGGCCGAGTTCACTAGTTTAGGTTCCAAAACTGCTTCGGTATCACCGAGTTTGAAAATCGGTAGATCCGAGATGAATTCAGTGGGAAACTAAAACTAAGTCTTTGGATCATTCTTTTTGCAAAAATCTCTGCATTTTGTGATGCTCATCCACTCTATCTCCTCTATAATCTATTCACAGGGTCAGCAGTCAGTTTGCAACATGTCAGACCAGAGTGACAGCCAAAACTTGTCAGAGCAGCAAGTGCAGTTGAGTGAGGGCACTAGCCCCTCAAGTTCCTCAGATGATGGCAGCAGGAGCACACCCAGCAACCTGCCTAAAGCTGCCACGAGACAAAGGAAGAAGAAAACCTCAGATTCTGAAGATGAGGACTATGTGGCAGAGGAAGAGGCCACCTCCAAGAGAGTTGAGCCAGCTCAAGGCTCAAATCCAGGCCTGAAAATCAAGAGGCCAGCAGGCAGGCAACCCATGTCAAAGGCTAGAGCCTCAACTAAGAAGCCTGCTCCCATTGAGCCTGTTGCAGCTGAGGGCAATAAGAGGAAAGAAAGAGTGAAGAAGACTGTAGCCATAGTGCTTGGGAAAGCCTCCATCATGGTAGAAGATGAGGAAGAAGAAGAGGCAGCTGCACCAGCGCCCAAGGCAGCCAAACTTATGGGAGATGCCATAAGGTCAGGGGGAGCTGCATCCAAGCCCAAGGAAGCACCTAAGGCTGCATCTAAGCCTAAGAGTGCACCAAAGAGAAACACAAGAAGCATCCCAGCCACTGAGAAGAACAAGGCCCCAGTACCCGAGACTGTTGCAGAGGAAGAGGAAGAGAGTGTCCTTCGGAAGCTCAAGCCCAAGATCCTAGACCACAACGATGCTCATCCTGTGGCTGAGGATATGAAGCTCAGGAGAGACTCAGGGCTCAGGAAGTGGAGAGAAGCAGATCCATATGCTTCTAGGAGAAGGACTGCAGTGGACTACAGATTTCATACCAAGGAGCAGCAAGATTTCTATGAGACAGTGCTACTTGACAAGAAGCCAATCGTATGTGACATGAGATGGGTCGACTGGACCTATATCAAGGACAATGAAGAGTACTACCCAGGAGTTCAGGACAGCTTCAAGGCGTGTGGAGTAGAGGACTTTGTTGGGCAGAAGCTCACAAAGTGGAACAAGGAACTCATCATGCAGTTCTACTCCACAGCTCACTTTTATCCAGATGGGAGGATTACATGGATGTCTGAGGGTACGAGGTACCACTCTACTGTTGAGGAATGGGTGAAGCTGATCAATGCCCCAGAGGAGCAAGCAGATGACTTGGACATTTATGCCAAGAAAAAGATGGACCACAACTCCATGTCCAACATGTACAAGGAGATTCCGAATGAAGCACTTGACACGTTCAAGTTTGGCTCAGTGCATTATCTGCTCTCAGGATTGCCTACGATCAACTGGATCCTTAGGCACACCCTTCTGCCCAAGTCTGGAGATCACAAGATGATCAGAGGTCACACGATCAATTTGCTTCATGTTTTTGACGTGCCTCAAAAATTCAAAGTTATGAGCCTCATAGTGGAAATGATCAAAAGGACTGCGGCAGATCAGAAGAGGAGCTATGGATATGCCCCTCAAATTCAGGAGCTCATCAACTCCAAGATGGGCACGGGCGTATATTTGTTGGATAAGGAACACCTGCCCATCCGTCCAGATTTCGAGAACAATGAAGTTGTGATGACAGAGAATGAACCATCATCTGCCCATGCACAAGCTCAGAAGGAGAAGGCGAAGAAGGAGAAAGCTGCCAGGATGCCTACTCAAGCGGAGGCATCTGATTACTTCCTGAAAACCAAACAAGAGCAGCTCAGTTACTTGATTGCGTCCACCCTGCGGATTGAGCAGAGTATAGCCCCCCTGACTCAGAACCAGGCGAGCTTAGAGAGGATCATGGAACAAAGAGTTCTATGACTTGGACATCAAGGTGACAAAGATACAGACTGTCGTGGAGCAGCTCCAGGACGACATGAATGAGAGGAGAGGCAGGACCACGACTCATGCTTTTGCGAGGGTGCCACGAGGTCCGAGGTCATCTGCACTGCCAGTTGCTGACACTAGAGCTACAACGTCTGCACCAGCCACAGCCTCCGTTCCACCAGCTCCAGCATCCACTTCAGCCTCGACTCCGACCACGTCTACCGAAGGCTTTGTCCTTGGAGTGCTCCGGACTCCACCACCACCTGAAGATCAAGCCTGAGCGTCGATCTAGTGCTATGCATTTTCTAGGAACTTTTTGGTAACTTGCTGCCAAAGGGGGAGAAGATGTATAGATCATAGGCTTCGAGAGAGAGTGTGTTGCTTTTCTCTCTTGCTTTATTTGGTGTTTTTTTGAACCTTGTTTGCTTGTGTGTGAGATACTACGTCCTTATGCTTGTGAGACATCGATGATCATGTGTTTGATCATAAGCTACACTTAATGTTCGCTTAATGCTTGCTTAAATATTACCATTCTATCTATCGTTTGTGATCATTCACTATTCTTGGTGATGAGTGCATGCATTTCAATCTCATCATTTTGAGCGCTCCACCAAGATGTATGTGACATGGAAGAGTAAACCATGACTCTAACTCTTTGTGCATTTGCAGTCCAAAGCAAATTTTAAATATGCACAAATTTAGGGGGAGCTCTTACTTATCACATACTTCTCAAAGCGACAATATATTTCATGCTTATTATCTTTTGTCAAAGCTTTGATCTATATGTTGTCATCAATTACCAAAAAGGGGGAGATTGAAAGTGCAACTATCCCTAGGTGGTTTTGGTAATTCATAACAACATATAGCTCATTGAGCTAATACTATTCCAAGATAATTATTTCAGGAAAGCTCAATGATTGGCATGGCATGGATGTGAAAGTGGAACCCTCAAAATGCTAAGGACAATGGATTGGCTCAAGCTCAAAAGCTCAAGACTCTTCATTTTATATTTTAGTGATCCAAGATCACATTGAGTCCATAGGAAAAGCCAATACTATTAAGGAGGGATGAGGTGTTGCTTAATGAGCCTCTTGCTTCATGTGCTTAGTGATATGCTCCAAAAACCCTCAACTACTTTCGCATGTCCACATATGACCTAAACTCTAAGCCAAACTCGGTCCTACCGATTCTTCCTATCCAGCGCCACCGAGTTTCACTTGTCATTAGCCACTGCCAAACCCTAGCAATTCGGTCCTACCGATAAGGATCTCGGTCCCACCGAGATGGGGTTGCAAACTCTCTGTTTCCCTTTCGTAACTTTTCGGTCCCACCGAAAGAGCGAATCGGTCCCACCGAGATTGCAATATAAACTCAGTGTTTCCCCTTTGTAACTTTTCGGTCTCACCGAGTTCCACTCGATCTCATCGAAAGAGCAAATCGGTCCCACCGAGTTTGCCTGACCAACTCTCTGGTTAGCTAATTACCAAATTCGGTCTCACCGAGTTTGTGTAATCGGTCTCACCGAGATTACGTTATGCCCAAACCCTAACCGAATCAGTCCTACCGAGTTGCATGTCAGTTCCACCAAAATTCCTAACGGTCACTAGGTTTACTATTTCGATCAGACCGAGTCTTCTGATTCGGTCCCACTGAGATTGGTAAATTGTGTGTAACGGTTGGATTTTGTGTGGAGGCTATATATACCCCTCCACCTCTTTCTCATTCAGTGACAAAGCCATCAGAACACACACACACCATTCCAACTCATATGTTCTGAGAGAGAACCACCTACTCATGTGTTGAGATCAAGACATTCCATTCCTACCATATGAATCTTGATCTCTAGCCTTCCCAAGTTGCTTTCCACTCAAAATCTTCTTTCCACCAAATCCAAATCCTATGAGAGAGAGCTGAGTGTTGGGAGACTATCATTTGAAGCACAAGAGCAAGGAGTTCATTACCTACACACCATTTGTTACTTCTTGGAGAGTGGTGTCTCCTAGATTGGCTAGGTGTCACTTGGGAGCCTCCGACAAGATTGTGGAGTTGAACCAAGGAGTTTGTAAGGGCAAGGAGATCGCCTACTTCGTGAAGATCTACCGCTAGTGAGGCAAGTCCTTCGTGGGCGATGGCCATGGTGGGATAGACAAGGTTGCTTCTTCGTGGACCCTTTGTGGGTGGTTGCTTCTTCATGGACCCTTCGTGGGTGGAGCCCTTCGTGGACTCGCGCAACCGTTGCCCTTGGGTGGAGCCCTGTGTGGACTCGCGCAACCGTTACCCTTCGTGGGTTGAAGTCTCCATCAACGTGGATGTAGGATAGCACCACCTATCCGAACCACGGGAAAAACATCCGCGTCTCCAATAGCGTTTGACTTCTCCAAACCCTTCCCTTTATACTCTTGCAAGTTGCATGCTTTACTTTCCGCTGCCCATAAACTCTTTGCATGCTTGCTTGAATTGTGTGATGATTGCTTGACTTGTCCTAAAATAGCTAAAATCTGCCAAGAACTAAAATTGGGAAAAGGTTAAGTTTTTAATTGGTCAAGTAGTCTAATCACCCCCCCTCTAGACATACTTTCGATCCTACATCTATTGATGTTGCTCTTTTCACTCCTCATCTCATTTTGTCAAGATCATGTTCAATTTCTTCCTTTTACAGTCGAAGTGCTGTCCAAATTATATCAGTCTTATTCCTTCTGTGTCTTGTTTAACCGGAGTGTCATGTCCTCTGCTCAAGTTCTTTTCATCGTATCAAGTCTTGCATAACTTCTCAACCGGAGTGCTGCTCGAATTTGTTATTCCTTGTTCCTCTTTTCTAACAGAGTGTTTTCAACTTTGTTAATCTCCGTTGTTTTCTTCTTTTCAATTTGTTCAACCTCTCAAGGTTCTTTGGTTTCACTCTTTTGTCAAGAAGCAACTTAGTTTTACCTCTTCTCTTTATTTTCCGTTGTTCCTCCGGTGCCATTCTAGATCTCGGGACGAGATCCTCTCGTAGTGGTGGAGTGTTGTGACGCCCCGAGACCGATGCGCCAGGTGTCTTCCGGTGTTCCGTTGTTGTTGCCTTGTCATTTGCTTGCATGCTGCATCTTGCCATGTCATCATGTGCATTGCATCATCATGTTTTCAAAACCTGCATTCGTCCGGGTTTCCCCAGTTCTCTCTGTTGTCCGTTCCGAGTACAGACACACTCGCACGCGCCCGCGGCATGTCCGAGATAGTATTTTATAAGTGGCCGGGAGATGTTCTGGGAATGGGATGAGAGTTGACGTGTGGTCTTATTTTAGTGTAGCTAGACCGCCTGTCAAGTTTCATCGCATTCGGAGTTCGTTTGATAGCCCAACCATTAAACTATAGCGGCAATATAGTCGGTCTAACGTCGGACGTTTCCGGTCTCCGGAAACAGATGTCGGGCCCTCCCTCTCTTCTCTTCTCTCAGCTCGAGACCGTCTGCACAGTCTACCTCTCACCGCCAGGTCCTACCTAACCTCTCTCGTCAGTCCACGGACCTCCTCCCGCGCGCGTCCGAAATCTGTCCCGGACCCGACCCGGACAGTCATTACCGCTGTGTCCGGATCGTCCCCAAACATCTACAAAACATCTCCGTTTTGTTTATTAGACTTCCTAACCTATTTTTCTCAACCGCTCGATTTCGATCGAAGGATCCAGATTAGCCCCTAGCCAAACACCCATATGCTATAAATATATAGTCCAACCCTAAATTTGAGGAGAGATGTCCCATCCTCCCAGCCGCCGCCACCATTCCACCAAATCCCCATCGGGATCCACCCCGATCCACATGCCCAACCAGCGTCGTCTCCTTCCCTTCCTCGATTTTGCCACCGAACCAACCAGCCTCTGCTTCCCCTCGATCCACCAAAGCCCATCGATCCTCTCCCTCCTCTCTCTCCTCGTCGACTCGGGGAGACGAGCTCCTCCCGAGTGCCCGAATCAGCTAGCAGATGAGTCGCCGCCCTCCTTTTCTCCCCCTGTTTCTTCTTGTTACCCCTGCCTCTCCGTGTGGCCTGCCTCTTGCCGCTGGCAGGAACTGCCATGGCCGTCCCGACCCCCTGCTGCCTCGAGCGCCCCTGCAGGACCTCGCCGGACCACCAAGCGGCAACCTCCCGAGGTTCCCCGTGCCCGGTGCCTTCCCTTTCTTCTCCTTCCTCCTCCGGCAGTTATTCCTCCCCGTCTCCCTCCTCTCACGTTCGCCCCTCTCTGTGTTTTCCTCACAGAAGCACCACGCCATGGCCGCGCCCTTCGAAGCTTGGAGCTCCAAGTCCGCCAGCCCGCCGCCGCGTTGATCCAGCAGGGAACGGGCACACCGCGACCTCCTACGACGGGATCCTGGTCCGCCTCCCTCTGCCCGTCCCTCTCCTTCTCGTTTTTCCTTCCTCACTCACCGCTGCTTCTTTGAACTTGTTCCCCTGCCTTGTCCTTGCAGCTCCTCCATCGCCATGCTCCGTTCGTCGCCGTCTCCGCAAGCCCTGTGCCCCTTTCGCCGGAGCACGCCGCCCCGTTTGCATGGACCCGCGCCCGAACCCCTCCATCCCCGGCGAGCTCCGTCTCCCGTTCCCGTCGCTCCGGCCGCTCAAGTCCCGCCTTGCCGTGCCTCTGCTTCGTGCGGGCTGAGACAAGTCGACCGCTGCCGTACGCGGGTCGTGGGCGCGTTGACCACGCCTTGCCTCCTTGTTCGATCGCGCCAAGGCCCAGCTCCTCTGCTTCGCTCGCAGCCCAGATGCCCAGTGCCTCCTCAAGCCTAATGTGAGCAGCCCAGTCCGCCCAGATTGAGCCCATGGACGTTTTTTTCAGGATCTGTGAATTTGTCTATTTATCCAGAGTTTGCCTGTTTTACAGAAAACCCCTTGTGCTTCATGCATATAATAACTTAACTACCGTGCATCGCTTTAAAACAAACCTTATATGAAAGTTGCTCAGAATTTTGTCTAGTTTAATAATATGCCATTTTCATCTATGTTTAAAATATTTAGAATGATGTTTGGTTAAATTTACTCCTATGCCATGTTAAAATGCTTTAATTCATAACTAAATAACCATAGCTCCATTTTAAATATACTTTATATGCTTTTGGGGTAGAAAAATGCCTAGATTTACTTGGTGCACTCATCTTGCATGTTTAACAACTCTAAAATAATGTTTAGGGCAGAACAGTACCAAATCTATAATATGCTCATGAGGAGTTTCCGGAATTGTTGTTCGTTGCTTCCGGCCTCATTTAAACTTGACTAGATAGGTAGTTTACTTTGCTTCACCCTTGCCATGTTAAGAACATTTAATATTGTTGGGGTACATAAACGAGAGAGAACTAAATAATTGATGTGGTGTTCCGTCAATATGCAACCCGTTGCATATTGAACTCCACTTAACTTGTAGTGTTGTTTGTCCACTTTGCCATGCCATGCTTCATTAAACCGGACATGCATCATACTCGATTGTGCATCATGCCATGTTGATGTGTTGGTTGTTTACTATGTCGTTTGCTTCTTTCCAGTGTTGCTTCTTCGGGTTGGTTCCGATAACATCGTGTGTGTGAGGATCCGTTCGACTACGTCCGTTTATCTTCTTCATGGACTCGTTCTTCTTCCTTGCGGGATTTCAGGCAAGATGATCATACCCTCGAAATCACTTCTATCTTTGCTTGCTAGTTGCTCGCTCTTTTGCTATGCCTATGATGCGATACCTACCACTTGCTTATCATGCCTCCTATATTGTTGAACCAAGCCTCTAACCCACCTTGTCCTATCAAACCGTTGTTTGGCTATGTTACCGCTTTGCTCAGCCCCTCTTATAGCATTGTTAGTTGTAGGTGAAGATTGAAGTTTGTTCCTTGTTGGAACATGGAGATGTTGTTCCTTTTTGGAACATGTTTACTTGTTGGTATATCACAATATCTCTTATTTAATTAATGCATCTATATACTTGGTAAAGGGTGGAAGGCTCGGCCTTATGCCTGGTGTTTTGTTCCACTCTTGCCGCCCTAGTTTCCGTCATATCGGTGTTATGTTCCCGGATTTTGCATTCTTTATGCGGTTGGGTAATAATGGGAACCCCTTGACAGTTCGCCTTGAATAAAACTCCTCTAGCAATGCCCAAAATTGGTTTTACCATTCGCCACCTAGCTTTTTCTTTTCCCTTGGGAGTCGCGCTCCTAAGGGTCATCATTATTTTAACCCCCCCCCCCCCCCGAGCCAGTGCTCCTCTGAGTGTTGGTCCAAACTAGAGTCCTGTGCAGCGCCCCCTCGGGGAAACTTGAGGTTTGGTTTTAGTTCTATGGAGAGCTCATCTGAGTGTGCCCTGAGAACGAGATATGTGCAGCTCCTATCGGGATTTGTCGGCACATTCGGGCGGTGTTGCTGGACTTGTTTTATCTTTGTCGAAGTTGTCTTGTAGAACTGGGATGCCGAGTCTGATCGGAATGTCTCGGGAGAAGGTTTATCCTTCGTTGACTGTGAGAGCTTGTGATGGGCTAAGTTGGGACACCCCTGCAGGGATTTGAACTTTCGAAAGTCGTGCCTGCGGTTATGGGCAGATGGGAATTTGTTAATGTCCGGTTGTAGAAAACCTGAAGTTGACCTTAAGTAAAATACATCAACCGCGTGTGTACCCGTGATGGTCTCTTTCCGGCGGAGTCCGGGAAGTGAACACGGTGTTGGAGTTATGCTTGACATAGGTTGTTCTAGGATCACTTCTTGATCATAGTTCTTCGTTCGTGCTTTTGCCTTCTCTTCTCGCTCTCATTTGCGTATGTTTAGCCACCAAATATGCTAGTCGCTTGCTGCAGCTCCATCTCTTACCTTTACCTTACCCATAAGCTTAAATAGTCTTGATCGCGAGGGTGTGAGATTGCTAAGTCCCCGTGACTCACAGATACTTCCAAAACCAGCTTGCAGGTGCCGATGAGTCCGTGCAGATGACGCAACCAAGCTCAGGAGGAGCTCGATGAAGATCTTGTCCTTTGTGTTGTTTTGATCCAGTTGATCAGTAGTGGAGCCCAGTCGGGACGATCGGGGATCTGTGTAGCATTTGGGGTAGTCTTCTTTTATTCTGGTTCCGTAGTCGGACCTTGATTGTATCTGGATGATGTAATGCTTTATTTATGTATTGTGTGAAGTGGCGATTGTAAGCCAACTATGTATCTCTTTCCCTTATGTATTACATGGGTTGTGTGAAGATTACCTCACTTGCGACATTGCTTTCAATGCGGTTATGCCTCTAAGTCGTGCTTCGACACGTGGGAGATATAGCCGCATCGAGGGCGTTACAACTTATTCCTATTCTCTCTTATTTTACAAGGTTTACATAAAGAGGGAGAATGCCGGCATCTGGGATTCTGGGTTGGAAAAGGAGCAAATATTAGAGACCTATTCTGTACAGCTCCAAAAGTCCTGAATCTTCACGGAAGACGTTTTCAGAATATATAAAAAATATTGAGCGCAAGAAGTTCACCAGGGGCCACACCCTGCCCACGAGGGTGGAGGGCGCGCCCTACCCCCCTGGGCTTGCCCCCCTACCTCGTGGGCCCCCTGGTGGCCCTCCGATGGCCATCTTCTGCTATATGGAGTCTTTCGATGAGGAAAAAATCATAAGCCATCTCCTCGGACGAAACTCCGCTGCCACGAGGCGGAACCTTGGTGGATCCAATCTAGGGCACCGGCAGAGCTGTTCTGCCAGGGAAACTTCCCTCCGGGAGGGGGAAATCATCGTCATCGTCATCACCAACGCTCCTCTCGTCGGGAGAGGGCAATCTCCATCAACATCTTCAGCAGCACCATCTCCTCTCAAAACCCTAGTTCATCTCTTGTATCCAATTCTTGTCTCCAAATCCGGGATTGGTACTAGTAGGTTGCTAGTAGTGTTAATTACTCCTTGTAGTTGATGCTAGTTGGTTTATTTGGTGGAAGATCATATGTTCAGATCCTATATGCATATTAATACCCCTCTGATTATGAACATGAATATGCTTGTGAGTAGTTATGTTTGTTCCAGAGGACATGGGAGAAGTCTTGCTATTAGTAGTCATGTGAATTGGGTATTCATTCGATATTTTGATGAGATGTATGTTGTCTCTCCTCTAGTGGTGTTATGTGAATGTCGACTACATGACACTTCACCATTATTTGGGCCTAGGGGAAGGCATTGGGAAGTAATAAGTAGATGATGGGTTGCTAGAGTGACAGAATCTTAAACCCTAGTTTATGCGTTGCTTCATAAGGGGTTGATTTGGATCCATATGTTCCATGCTATGGTTAGGTTTACCTTAATACTTTTGTTGTAGTTGTGGATGCTTGCAATAGAGGTTAATCATAAGTGGGATGCTTGTACAAGTATGGACAGTACCCAAGCAACGGTCCACCCACATACCAAATTATCAAAGTACCGAACGTGAATCATATGAACGTGATGAAAACTAGCTTGACGATATTCCCATGTGTCCTCGGGAGTGCTTTTCTCTATATAAGAGTTTGTCCAGGATTGTCCTTTGCTACAAAAAGGATTGGGCCACCTTGCTGCACTTTATTCACTTTTGTTACTCATTGCTCGTTACAAATTATCCTATCACAAAACTATATATTACCACTTATTTCAGTACTTGCAGAGAATACCTTGCTGGAAACCGCTTATCATTTCCTTCTGCTCCTTGTTGGGTTCGACACTCTTACTTATCGAAAGGACTAAGATAGATCCCCTATACTTGTGGGTCATCAAGACTCTTTTCTGGCGCCGTTGCCGGGGAGTGAAGCGCCTTTGGTAGGTGGAATTTGGTAAGGAAAAATTTATACAGTGTGCTGAAATTTACTGTGGAAAGTAATCCTCTGAGGGGCTTGTTCGGGGTATCTTCACCTCGACCAGTAGAGCAAAGAGTTGCTCCTCAACCTACTGAACCTACTGAAAATGAAAATGTTTGCTTTGAAATTCCTTCGGGTACGATAGAAAAACTGCTAGCTAATCCTTTTGCAGGAGACGGAACAATGCATCCTGATGAGCACCTAATATATGTGGATGAAGTTTGTGGATTATTTAAGCTTGCAGGTGTACCCGGAGATGTTATTAAGAAGAAGGTCTTCCCTTTATCTTTGAAGGAAGATGCATTGACATGGTATAGGCTATGTGATGATACAGGGTCATGGAACTACAAACGATTGAAATTGGAATTTCATCAGAAGTTTTATCCTATGCATCTTGTTCATCGTGACCACAATTATATATATAATTTTTGGCCTCGCGAAGGAGAAAGCATCGCTCAAGCTTGGGGAAGGCTTAAATCAATGTTATGTTCATGCCCCAATCATGAGCTCTCAAGAGAGATGATTATTCAAAATTTATATGCTCGGCTTTCTGATAACAATCGCACCATGCTCGATACTTCTTGTGCTGGCTCTTTTATGATGAAGACTATTGAATTCAAATGGGATTTATTGGAAAGAATTAAACGCAACTCTGAAGATTGGGACCTCGATGAAGGTAAATAGTCAGGTATGACACCTAAGTTTGATTGTGTTAAATCTTTTATGGATACCGAAGTTTTCCATAAATTTAGCACTAAATATGGACTTGACTCTGAGATAGTAGCTTCTTTCTATGAATATTTTGCTACTTATGTTGTCCCATAGAAGTAAAAGTAGTTGCACCTATTAAAGTTGAAGAAAAGACTATCACTTATAATGATCCTATCGTTCCTACTGCTTATGTTGAGAAACCACCTTTCCCTGTTAGGATAAAGGATCATGCTAAAGCTTCAACTATGGTTCGTAAAAGCAATATTAAAACTTATACACCTTCTGAGCAAATTAAAGTTGAACCTGATATTGCTACTGTTAAAGATCTCTTGTCTGATAATATTGATGGGCATGTTATTCATTTCCTTGATGAGACTGCTAGAATTGCTAAACCTTGTGCTAAAGATAAAAACGGACCTGTGGTAGGCATGCCTGTTATTTCTGTGATACGGGTGCTAGTGCTAGTGCAATACCTTACGACTTATACAAAGAAATTATGCATGATATTGCACCTGCTGAGATAGAAGATATTGATGTCACAATTAAACTTGCCAATAGAGATACTATTTCACCAATGGGAATTGTTAGAGATGTTGAAGTCTTGTGTGGGAAAACTAAATACCCTGCTAATTTTCTTGTTCTTGGTTCCCCACAAGATAGCTTTTGTCCCATTATATTTGGTAGACCCTTCTTAAACACTATTAATTCTAAGATAGATTGCAAAAAGGATGTTGTTACTATCGGGTTAGATGATATGTCTCATGAATTTAATTTCTCTAAATTTAGTAGACAACACCGTGAAGAAGAATTACCTAGTAAGGATGAAATTATCGGTCTTGCTTCTATTGCCGTACCTCCTAGTGATCCTTTAGAACAATATTTGCTAGACCATGAAAATGATATGTTTATGAATGAAAGAAGGGAAATAGATGAAGTATTCTTTAAACAGGAACCTATTCTGAAACACAATTTGCCTGTTGAAATCCTAGGGGATCCTCCTCCTCCCAAGGGTGATCCCGTGTTTAAGCTTAAACCGTTACCTGATACTCTTAAATATGCTTATCTTGATGAGAAAAAGATATATCCTGTTATTATTAGTGCTAACCTTTCAGAGCATGAGGAAGAGAGATTATTGAAAACTCTGAAGAAGCAATGTGCTGCTATTGGGTATACTCTTGATGATCTTAAGGGCATTAGTCCCACTCTATGTCAACATAAAATAAATTTGGAAGAAGATGCTAAACCAGTTCGTGATCATCAACGACGGCTGAATCCTAAAATGAAAGAAGTGGTGAGAAAGGAAATACTAAAGCTCCTTGAGGCAGGTATAATCTATCCCGTTGCTGATAGTCAGTGGGTAAGTCATGTCCATTGTGTCCCTGATACGTCTCCAACGTATCTATAATTTTTTATTGCTCCATGCTATATTATCTTCTGTCTTGGACATTATTGGGCTTTATTATCCACTTTTATATTTTTTTGGGACTAACCTATTGACCCAGAGCCCAGTGCCAGTTCCTGTTTTTCCCTTGTTTCAGTGTTTCGAAGAAAAGGAATATCAAACGGAGTCGAAATAGAATGAAACCTTCTGGAGAAGTTATTTTTGGAAGGAAAGCTACCCGATAGACTTGGAGTGCACGTTAGGAAAAAACGAGGGAGCCACGAGGCAGGGGGGCGCGCCCACCCCCCTATGGCGCGCCCTCCACCCTCGTGGGCCCCTCGTGGCTCCCCTAACGTACTTCTTCCTCCTATATATACCCATATACCCTAAAACGATCGGGGAACACAATAGATCGGGAGTTTCACCGCCAGAAGCCTCCGTAGCCACCGAAAACCAATCTAGACCCGTTCTGGCACCCTGTCGGAGGGGGAATCCTTCTCCGATGGCCATCTTCATCATCCTAGTGCTATCCATGACGAGGAGGGAGTAGTTCTCCCTTGGGGCTGAGGGTATGTACCAGTAGCTATGTGTTTGATCTCTCTCTCTCGTGTTCTTGAGGTGATACGTTCTTGATGTATCGCGAGCTTTGCTATTATATTTGGATCCTATGATGTTTCTTCCCCCCTCTACTCTCTTGTAATGGATTGAGTTTTCCCTTTGAGTTATCTTATCAGATTGAGTCTTTAAGGATTTGAGAACTTGATGTATGTCTTGCGTGGGATACCCGTGGTGACAATGGGGTATTCTATTGATCCACTTGATGTATGTTTTGGTGATCAACTTGCGGGTTCCGCCCATGAACCTATGCATAGGCGTTGGCACACGTTTTCGTCTTGACTCTCCGATAGAATCTTTGGGGCACTCTTTGAATTTCTATGTGTTGGTTGGATAGATGAATCTGAGATTGTGTGATGCATATCGTATAATCATACCCATGGATACTTGAGGTGACATTGGAGTATCTAGGTGACATTAGGGTTTTGGTTGATTTGTGTCTTAAGGTGTTATTCTAGTACGGACTCTAGGGCTGTTTGTGACACCTATAGAAATAGCCCAACAGATTGACTGGAAAGAATAACTTCGAGGTGGTTTCGTACCCTACCATAATCTCATCGTTTGTTCTCCGCTATTAGTGACTTTGGAGTGACTCTTTGTTGCATGTTGAGGGATAGTTATGTGATCCAATTATGTTATTATTGTTGAGGGAACTTACACTAGCGAAAGTATGAACCCTAAGCCTTATTTCCACGCATTGCAATACCGTTTACGCTCACTTTTATCATTAGTTACCTTGCTGTTTTATAATTTCAGATTACAAATACCTTTATCTACCATCCATATACCACTTGTATCATCATCTCTTCGCCGAACTAGTGCACCTATACAATTTACCATTGTATTGGGTGTGTTGGGGACACAAGATACTCTTTGTTATTTGGTTGCAGGGTTGCTTGAGAGAGACCATCTTCATCCTACGCCTCCTACGGATTGATAAACCTTAGGTCATCCACTTAAGGGAAATTTGCTACTGTCCTACAAACCTCTGCACTTGGAGGCCCAACAACATCTACAAGAAGAAGGTTGTGTAGTAGACATCAGTCCCTAAGAAGGGAGGTATTACTGTCATTCCTAATGATAAAGATGAATTGATTCCTCAAAGAATTATTACAGGTTATAGGATGGTAATTGATTTCCGCAAATTAAATAAGGCCACTAAAAAGGATCATTACCTCTTACCTTTTATCGATCAAATGCTAGAAAGATTATACAAACATACACATTTTTGCTTTCTAGATGGTTATTCTGGTTTCTCTCAAATACCTGTGTCAGCCAAGGATCAATCAAAGACTACTTTTACTTGCCCTTTTGGTACTTTTGCTTATAGACGTATGCCTTTTGGTTTATGTAATGCACCTGCTACCTTTCAAAGATGCATGATGGCTATATTCTCTGACTTTTGTGAAAAGATTTGTGAGGTTTTCATGGACGATTTCTCCGTCTATGGATCTTCTTTTGATGATTGCTTGAGCAACCTTGATCGAGTTTTGCAGAGATGTGAAGAAACTAATCTTGTCTTGAATTGGGAAAAGTGCCACTTTATGGTTAATGAAGGTATTGTCTTGGGGCATAAAGTTTCTGAAAGAGGTATTGAAGTTGATAAAGCCAAAGTTGATGCTATTGAAAAGATGCCATGCCCCAAGGACATCAAAGGTATAAGAAGTTTCCTTGGTCACGCCGGATTTTATAGGATGTTCATTAAGGACTTCTCAAAAATTTCTCGGCCTCTGACTAATTTATTACAAAAAGATATACCATTTGTCTTTGATGATGATTGTGTAGAAGCATTTGAAATACTTAAGAAAGAATTGATCTCTGCACCTATTGTTCAGCCACCTGATTGGAATTTACCCTTTGAAATTGTGTGTGATGCTAGTGATTATGCTGTAGGTGTTGTTCTAGGGCAAAGAGTCGATAAGAAATTAAACGTTATTCAATATGCTAGTAAAACCCTAGACAATGCTCAAAGAAATTATGCTACTACTGAAAAAGAATTCTTAGCAGTTGTATTTGCTTGTGATAAGTTCAGACCTTATATTGTTGATTCTAAAGTAACTATTCACACTGATCATGCTACTATTAAATATCTTATGGAAAAGAAAGATGCTAAACCTAGACTTATTAGATGGGTTCTCTTGCTACAAGAATTTGACTTACATATTGTTGATAGAAAGGGAGCTGAGAACCCCGTTACAGACAACTTGTCTAGGTTAGAAAATGTGCTTGATGACCCACTACCTATTGATTATAGCTTTCCTAATGAGCAATTAAATGTCATAAATGCTTCTCATACTGCTCCATGGTATGCTGATTATGCTAATTACATTGTTGCCAAATTCGTACCACCTAGTTTCACATACCAGCAAAAGAAAAAGTTCTTCTATGATTTGAGGCATTACTTTTGGGATGACCCACATCTTTATAAAGAAGGAGTAGATGGTGTTATTAGACGTTGTGTACCTGAGCATGAACAAGAACAGATCCTACGCAAGTGTCACTCCGAAGCTTATGGAGGACACCATGCTGGAGATAGAATTGCACATAAGGTATTGCAATCTGGTTTTTATTGGCCTACTCTCTTCAAGGATGCCCGTAAGTTTGTCATATCTTGTGATGAATGTCAAAGAATTGGTAATATTAGTAGACGTCAAGAAATGCCTATGAACTATTCACTCGTTATCGAACCATTTGATGTTTGGGGCTTTGACTATATGGGACCTTTTCCTACCTCTAATGGATATACACATATTTTAGTTGTTGTTTATTACGTTACTAAGTGGGTAGAAGCTATTCCAACTAGTAGTGTTGATCATAACACTTCTATTAAAATGCTTAAAGAAGTTATTTTTCCAAGATTTGGAGTCCCTAGATATTTAATGATTGATGGTAGTTCACATTTTATTCATGGCTCTTTCCGTAAAATGCTTGCTAAGTTTGATGTTAATCATAGAATTGCATCCCCTTATCACCCTCAGTCTAGTGGTCAAGTAGAATTGAGTAATAGAGAGCTCAAATTAATTTTGCAAAAGACTGTCAATAGGTCTAGAAAGATTTGGTCCAAGAAACTTGATGATGCATTATGGGCCTATAGAACTGCATATAAAAATCCTATGGGTATGTCTCCGTATAAAATGGTTTATGGAAAAGCATGTCACTTACCTCTCGAACTAGAACATGAGGCATATTGGGCTATTAAAGAGTTCAATTATGATTTTAAACTTGCCAGTGAGAAGAGGTTATTTGATATCAGCTCACTCGATGAATGGAGAACCCAAGCCTACGAAAATGCCAAGTTGTTTAAAGAAAAAGTTAAAAGATGGCATGATAAAAGGATACAAAAGCGTGAGTTTAATGTGGGTGATTAAGTATTGCTATACAACTCTCGTTTAAGATTTTTTGCAGGAAAACTTCTCTCTAAATGGGAATGTCCTTACATTATCGAGGAGGTCTATCGTTCCGGTGCCATAAAAATCAACAACTTCGAAGGCACAAATCCGAAGGTGGTGAACGGTCAAAGAATCAAACATTATATCTCAGGTAATCTCATAAATGTTGAAACCAATGTTATTGAAACCCTAACCCCGGAGGAATACATAAGGGACACTTTCCGGAACATTTCAGACTCTGAAAAGGAATAGGTATGTGGTACGGTAAGTAAACCGACTCCAAAACAGTTTTTAAGGCAATATTTCTCCTTTTTGAAATATTTAGAAAAATAGAAAAATATGAAGCAGTCCGGGAAGGACACGAGGCCTCCACGAGGGTGGAGGGTGCGCCCTACCCTACTGGGCGCGCCCCCCTACCTTGTGGGCACCTCGTGCGCTCTCCGGACTCCGTTTTCTTACATGATACATATTGTGATCGGTAAAAATTCATTATATAATCTCCCAGGGGTTTTGACTCCCGTATCACGCAATTATCCTCTGTTTGTGTTTCAAGTTGTTGCTGCTGCAGATTAGAGCAAGATGTCTTCGCAAGAGTCAGTCGGGAGAGCCGGGTGTCTCATCCGGCACCGAGATCAACGACAAACAACAATGTTGACCTCTTTGAGCCAGCAACGGAGGAAGAGATGGAGGCTGATTTGAAGTGGATAGATGCCATGGAAGAGGATCAAGAAGTCACTTCCCGCTTCCGAGCTGGATTCACAATGGGAGAACTGCAGAGCTCGGCTATTCCAACTCGGTTATCCCTTCCAATGTTAGATTTCTTTCTTATGATAATCTGAAAAAGAGTGTCACTGGTTCTCCCGCAACTATGCAACACCCTTGGGTGCAGGGAGCTTTGGCTGTTACAGGAAAACATCGAAAGGAAATAATGGACCTCAAGCAGCAAGTCAATAAGCTCGAGGAGGAGAATTGTATCGTGAGGAGCATCATCGCCAAGAATATCACATCACCATCCCCGAAAAGAGAGACATAATCACATGGGTATGGGCACTCCCCTTGGCAACTACCAAGCTTGGGGGAGTGCCCCGGTATCGTATCACCATCACTTTTATCTTTACCGTTTTTCTTAGTTCGATCCTTTTGGTAATATCTTGATCTAGTAGAATAAAGTTTATGGCATGATCTAGTTTTGAGTTTTGCTTTATGATCCCTCTATGTAATCAAGTCTGTGAGCTATATATAATAAATATTAGTGTTGAGTCAAGGGCTTGATTATTTTGCCATGATCCTAAATGAATAAAAGAAAAGAGAAATAAATAAAAAGGAAACAAAGAGATGATATGGATCTTATGGAGAGTAATGAGCTCACATAGAAAAGTATGATGAATAAAAGTTGTTGAGAGTTGACAAACATAGTTTTGGTCATCGTTGCAATTAATAGGAAGTAATAAAGAAAGAGAGGTCTTCACATACAAATATACTATCTTGAACATCTTTTATGATTGTGAGCACTCATTAAAATATGACATGCTAAAGAGTTGACGTTGGACAAGGAAGACAACGTAATGAGTTATGTTTTCTTACATCTGAGATAAATTATATTGTCATGGATCATGCAACATGGTTGAGCTTGCCTTTCCCCCTCATTCTAGCCAAATTCATCGCACTAAGTAGAGATACTACTTGTGCTTCCAAATACCCTTAAATCAGTTTTGCCATGAGAGTCCACCATACGTACCTATGGATTGAGTAAGATCCTCCAAGTAAGTTGTCATCGGTGCAAGCAATAAAAATTGTTCTCTAAATATGTATGACTTATTAGTGTGGGAGAAAATAAGCTTTATACTATCGTGTGATATGGAAGAAATAAAAGCGACAGACTACATAATAAAGGTCTATATCACAAGTGGCAATATAAAGTGACGTTCTTTCGCATTAAGATTTTGTGCATCCAACCATAAAAGCACATGACAACCTCTGCTTCCCTCCGCGAAGGGCCTATCTTTTACTTTTATCTCCTACCTTGCATAAGAGTCATGGTGATCTTCACCCTTCCCTTTTACATTTTATCCTTTGGCAAGCACAATATGTTGGAAAGATCCTGGTATATATGGCTAATTGGATGTGAGTTTTCATGAACTATTATTGTTGACATTACCCTTAAGGTAAAACGTTGGGAGGCAAAACTATAAGCCCCTATCTTTCTCTGTGTCCGATTAAAACTCCATACCCATAAGTATTGCGTGAGTGTCAGCAATTGTGAAAGACTATATGATAGTTGAGTATGTGGACTTGCTGAAAAGCTCTTATATATTGACTCTTTCCTATGTTATGATAAATTGCAATTGCTCCAATGACTGAGATTATAGTTTGTTAGTTTTCAATGAAGTTTACGATTCATACTTGAAATTGTGATTGAATTATTACTCTAGCATAAGAAATCATATGACAAGAATTATGTAAGTTGCTATTCTAAGAATGATCATGATGCCCTCATGTCCGTATTTTACTTTTATCGACACCTTTGTCTCTAAACATGTGGACATACTTTTCGATTTCGGCTTTCGCTTGAGGACAAGCGAGGTCTAAGCTTGGGGGAGTTGATACGTCCATTTTGCATCATGCTTTTATATCGATATTTATTGCATTATGGGCTGTTATTACACATTATGTCACAATACTTATGCCTATTCTCTCTTATTTTACAAGGTTTACATAAAGAGGGAGAACGCCGGCAGCTGGGATTCTGGGCTGGAAAAGGAGCAAATATTAGAGACCTATTCTGCACAGCTCCAAAAGTCCTGAAACTTCACGGAAGACGTTTTCAGAATATATAAAAAATACTGAGCACAAGAAGTTCACCAGGGGGGCCACACCCTGCCCACGAGGGTGGGGGCGCGCCCTACCCCCCTGGGCGCGCCCCCTACCTCGTGGGCCCCCTGGTGGCCCTCCGATGGCCATCTTCTGCTATATGGAGTCTTTCGATGAGGAAAAAATCACAAGCCATCTCCTCGGACGAAACTCCGCCGCCACGAGGCGGAACCTTGGCGGATCCAATCTAGGGCTCTGGTAGAGCTGTTCTGCCGGGGAAACTTCCCTCCGGGAGGGGGAAATCATCGCCATCGTCATCACCAACGCTCCTCTCATCGGGAGAGGGCAATCTCCATCAACATCTTCACCAGCACCATCTCCTCTCAAAACCTTAATTCATCTCTTGTATCCAATTCTTGTCTCGAAGTCCGGAATTGGTACTAGTAGGTTGCTAGTAGTGTTAATTACTCCTTGTAGTTGATGCTAGTTGGTTTATTTGGTGGAAGATCATATTTTCAGATCCTATATACATATTAATACCCCTCTGATTATGAACATGAATATGCTTTGTGAGTAGTTACGTTTGTTCCTGAGGACATGGGAGAAGTCTTGCTATTAGTAGTCATGTGAATTTGGTATTCGTTCGATATTTTGATGAGATGTATGTTGTCTCTCCTCTAGTGGTGTTATGTGAACGTCAACTACATGACACTTCACCATTATTTGGGCCTAGAGGAAGGCATTGGGGAGTAATAAGTAGATGATGGGTTGCTAGAGTGACAGAAGGTTAAACCCTAATTTATGCATTGCTTCGTAAGGGGTTGATTTGGATCCATATGTTTCATGCTATGGTTATGTTTACCTTAATACTTTTGTTGTAGTTGCGGATGCTTGCAATAGAGGTTAATCATAAGTGGGATGCTTGTCCAATTAAGGACAGTACCCAAGCACCGATCCATCCACATACCAAATTATCAAAGTACCGAAGGCGAATCATATGAACATGATGAAAACTAGCTTAACGATATCCCCATGTGTCCTCGGGAGCGCTTTTCTCTATATAAAAGTTTGTCCAGACTTGTCCTTTGCTACAAAAAGGATTGGACCACCTTGCTGCACTTTATTTACTTTTGTTACTTGTTGCTCGTTACAAATTATCCTATCACAAAACTATCTGTTACCACTTATTTCAGTACTTGCAGAGAATACCTTACTGGAAACCGCTTATCATTTTCTTTTGCTCCTCGTTGGGTTCGACACTCTTACTTATCGAAAGGACTACGATAGATCCCCTATACTTGTGGGTCATCAGGCTCGCGGCCGTGAAGTGGGCGCGGGAGGACTGGGCGTAGCTGGCGTTGGAGCGCCATCGTCGCGCCCTAGAGGAGATTGCCGCTCGGCATCGTGGCCCCGATGAGGGAGGCGTCGTCGTACTCGACGACGGCGACGACGACGCGCCGCCGCCGCCACCGGTCCGCCAGGGCGACTCTGGGCATGGGTCCAGTAGGGGCGGCCGCGTGAAGGAGAAGAAGGACAACAACGACATCGCCGTGTTCAACGAGTTCTTCGGCCTGTAGTCGCGGCCTTTGTTTTTTAGTAAATTTTGAGGTTGCTATGTAAAAAATGTTTAAGTCGTCGAAGTTATGTCCTGCTTGGCCGAATCTTTGTCCCGTTTGCCGATTTGTAGCCTAATTTCTTTTCGAAAAAAATTAAAATAGGTGTCGGGGGGCGACCCTGGGGCGGTGGCTAGGTACCCGATCGGCCCGATTTTAGCGTCGGTTCACCCCAAACGGCATTTTTTCGAGCTCCTGAGGGGCCAACGGCTGGAGATGCTCTAACAAGGAAAGATAGTATGTCAGTTGTTGGTTACGTGTTGAGAGGAGCGTGACTAAACTACAGAGTGAGAGCCAGCGGTTCACAAGATCCCCCAAACACATGGATGTGCAAAACATAGGGAGGATTGGATACTGTGATACGTGTTCGCTATATTCATGAACATGATGTTTTTTTTGCGGGGTCACGAACAGGATGTTGAATTACCAGTAAGACCAGCGTCATAATTCACTGAAAAAAACTTATATCTGGTTGAACTCAATGAAAAATATCATTTGAAAATGCATGTAAAATACTTCCTCCGCCTAAAAATAAGTATCTCAACTTTGTACTAATTTTAGTTGAGACACTTATTTTGGGACGGAGGGGGTAGATCGTAAGGGAAACTCAGCGCCACTTTTAGCCCACGTGAATATAAATGTGTATCAGGAGTTTTAAATAGCGCGCTAAGCCTTTTAGCGGTGGACCTCTTCTAAATGCTATAGCGTGCTATAGCGGTGCTACAACGAGCTATTTAAAATGTTTGCTCATGTGTTTGGACAAAAGACCCTTAACGCAGGACCTCTTCTAAATGCTAAAGCGTGCTATAGTGGGCTATTTAAAACTATCAACAAAAGACATAAGATATGATTGAAAAAATGCATGCACAAAATAGATGAATTAAAAAGACACATGAATTTTGTAAACTTAGGTGCTTGATTGATAGCAATTCAAAATCACATAAATTCTAATAAACACAATCAAATTGAACTTAACCGCCTCCAAAGGCATACTCCCTTACTTACAGTTTAGAAGGCTCACACATATTTCTCGACCATCAACTTGACCAACAATACAAGTTATATGTCATAAAAAATATTCCAAGAGAAACTTTGTTTGAATAAGAATTCAATGATATATGTTCTTTGTCTGGCATATAATTTGTTTTGGTTGGTTAAAATGATGATCTAAAAATACACCCAAGCCTTATAAAACGAAAAAATGAAGTAATCAAGATGTTATTATGTCGCTAAAAACATTTGTCTGATTCACCGCATGTACAATTTCTAAAAAGTTGCTCAATTGGATTGTACATTTTTGGTTACCTTTGCCTGAACGAAGGAAAAGTTGATCAATTTTTGAATAATGACACTAAATATATTTTTTCTACTCCTATGCCACCTCGCCCCCGCCCCCTCCACACGCACACACAACTCCTTAGAAGAAAGTGCAAAACAATAGAGTACTTCAAAATTCTCATAAAAATCATCTGAACTAAATAGGCTCTAAGCTGATGAAAAGAACTAGCAAGACTTTGAGCTTTTAGGTGGAAGTTTATTCAGGGTCTAGGCTTGAGAAGCCGATTATTAGTCCTAACCCATGCTTGGTGTGTAGTGAAAATTAGTAGTATGAATTTGAGAGAAAGTTTTCTCAAACTTTCATTTCATACCACTGATTCCCACCTAACCAAACATGTGTAGCAGAAATTAGTAGTATGAAAAGAGAAAGATGGAAGAAGGCAAACAATCAAGCCATAAGAAATCGAGGTAAAAAATCAAGCCACAGAAACCAAGAAAATGTTTTATCTTATGGGAATGTTGAAAATCTGATGTCGAAATCAAATCTGACATTCAGGATGGTGAGTTATGTTGCACGAGCATGCCAGTTTTCTTCAGCAAGCATGATTTGCCATTTCAGGGTTAGGCCTGCCATTCTTAAAAATCCGACGTCAGATTTATAGCGAATTATTTTATCGACCAGATGCAAAATATATAAAAGCAAAAAAATATGTTTTTTTTTACATCAGTACAGACGCAAGCATCAGAACTTAAACGCTAATGGAATAGAAACACAACTATATCTAACCACGGGTTGGTTCGCAAAATATGTTTATTTTGAACTTATGGAACCAGAAGAGGAGAAGTTGCTTCCCCACATCTAGTGAAAAGTCTCAGGCCAGAACTCGAAGCAGCGAAAGGAAGGAGGCATATCCCCATCTCCCACCGACCATTGACATTCGCGCCCGGCCGCCGTCGGATCAACCCCCCCCCCCCCCCCCCCCCCCCTCTCTCCCGCGGGATCCTGCCGGCGATGGGCTTCTTCCGCCGGATCGCCGGTATGTTCGGCGGCTCCAGGGACGACGCCGGCGGCGGCGGCGGGGACGTCCCGCACGAGAAGGTGGCCGCTGCCGCCGCGGCGGCGGCCGCCTCCGGGCACGCTACTAGGCGCGGATTCAGCGTCCAGGTGCCCGTGCCGGTCGACCGGCCGGCGGCCGGGCCCGTGCTGGCCCCCTGCCCCGCTGGAGACGGCGGCGTCCAGGTATGTCGGATTGCAACCCCCTGTACTACGCGGTGACGTGTGTGCTGCCAGTAGTTCCGCTGCTCCTCGTAGGTCTTGTATTCAGTGAGATCTTGGTAGAACTCTTACCTTTAAAAAAAAAATCTTTCTACTGTACTGCTACTCTACTTGAAATGTATGATTGCTCGCTGAATTGCTGTGTTGATGAGTTCGAGCAGTAGCTCAGATGGTGGGAATCTCGGGCTCTGAGGATCTTGTCCGTCACAGCATCGCATATACTGCGATTAGATGGCGGCGCCTTGGACGAATCCAATCTTGGCTGACGGCTGTGCCAGTTTTGTACTGCTTTTTAGCTTCTTGACGTGGGTTTGCTTTGTGTGCTTATGCAAACTTTAGGTTTTAGGGCGTCTGTTCTCCTTTTCTCCTGTTCTGACAATTGCAGTGCGCTGTACGTTTTTAGAATTTGGTATTGGCAGGCGACTATGGATACTAGCTCCTGGTCCTGGTGCTGCAGTTTTTCCCCCATCAGTTTCAGGTTGTGTGGGTGTATGTTCCTTATGCAACTTCGTGAAGATCATATTTAGTCCACCGCCAAAAGATGTTTCCTTCTTGGTCATGATTTGGGCAACGTAGCTAGTCGGTTTAGCACAGTGATGCCTTTTTCAACTGCAATAGAGGGAAGCCGCAATGGTTAAGAAATAACGCTAACATATTTTGCTAGTCACTCAGAAGAGGGGAGCTTTACCATGTATTGGTGTACTTTGTACCTGACTGTTGCGGAGGGTTTGGAAAGGAGCTCACCCAAAAAATAAGCAATGTGGATAATTCGTGTTAAAACTTATGTTGTTCATTTAGGGCCATACAATGTGTCTGATAGATTATGCTTTGCATGGGGTGTACAGTGAGATATTTTCCATTAGAAGGTAGGATATCGTGCCATCGGTCGGATGCATGAGGAAGTATATGACTTCATCACTTCAAAACTTAGTTTGAGATACCAATTGTTTAGAACATTATAAGGCAGGTGTATATCTTTAGAGTACAAATTCATTTGGTTATTGATCAATTATGTAGCCACTCTTCTAATTCTCATGTTTATTGACCAATTATGTAGCCACTCTTCTAATTCTCATGTTTATTAATCAATTATGTAGCCACTCTTCTACAAGATTAACTTGTTTCATCTGATTGCCTGTTTCTTTTTCTAGTTTAATACTTATTTTAATCTGGTAGGCATACTTTATCATGTTTTAGAGATACCAGCAGGACCTCTGTCCATTCATTAAGTAAAGATTAAATTTTGTTACAAACACATCCACTTACATGGCTTGCAGACTACTAATCAAAAGAGAAACAATGGGCGCCGGCCGCACCTACTTGGTCACATTCCGAGCGTAGCACCATTGACCATTGTATAGGTGCACCTTGTCCCCCACCCCACCATACATGCAGGCCCACGAAACATGGCTACTAGCATCATCTAACTGCCCACAATGACTAAATGAAATCCCGAGAAACCAACCCATTGACGAGGACTGCCACTACAAATTCTATGCTAATGACACAAAGCACTGAGTGGCGTCTATTAGGTAGTTGTGGTTGCCTTCCCCTTGGCGGTAACCTTCTTATTTTTATTCTTGTTCACGTTCTCCGCATTCTTCATACGGCGTTCTAGCACCGTGATGGACCAAGTTGGCAATGGACTCTTGAAATTGAAGTCCACATTTTCTATGAGGCCTGCACAACTCTTTTTTTTCCAAGCTTTGGCTTCACGTCCTAAAGAACACATGTGCACGCAAGTAACGCTCTTGTTTCTAAACCCTTACTTCTGCTTCTGCTTGATGTGACTGCTTCAGTGGGGTGTGTTGATGCCATGCCCATGCTGGCCTCCACAGGCACCTGCTTAGAAACAGGACCACATCTTGGTTTAGCAAGAATTGGCACCAGCACTGGCCTAAGATCATGGCCAAGAAGTCACTGAGCTTGCCACGGAAGCTTGTACTGCATAAGTAACAACACATCTGCAGGGCATCTTTGTCCATAGGCTGCTCGATAAGCGGCCTGGATGTCAGCTTAGCTAAGCATTTTTTGGAATTCGAGTCCTTTTGCTTTTGGTACTTATCCAAGTTCAGTAGTGATTCAAAATTACCAGCTCTAGGTCCTAGCTAATGGAATTGCTCATCTGGTGGTCGCTGTTGACTTGTTGGTTTAGGTGTTTTTCTAGTGCCTGTAAGAATTGTGCAATTGATACTCCACCAATACTTTTTTGATAATGGCAAGGGCCAAAAGGGATAATTAACTCAGGATGAGTTTACCCGTTTTTGTTTTTTGGTATTCAATGTTAGTTTAAAAAAAATGCTGAGCGTTGATTGTTTTTATGCAATTATGGTCTATTTAACTCAAAAGCACAATTTACTATTCAGTATGTTGTTGTCCTTCAGTACGTTGTCGTCCTATTTCTCTTTTAAGAGTCACTTCGGGACGTGAATCCTGTTAGTCTGATTAGATCTGGTATGACCATTTAGCCTACTCTATCATCGGATTTGACTCTGGGATTATGTGATGTGTAATGTGTTATGCGGAATTAGACCTTTTGGTTCTGATTTTGGTAGTGTTTAGTCTGGGAGCGCCCCTTGTTTGATCCTTGAGCAGTTACTGGTGATGTGCTACAGCAATCCCAGGATAGAGATGCACCTTACAGTGCCTAGTGCAAATAGAGCTGTTCCCCTGTTCTTTGTTAAAAATGTTTTTTTGCTGTGAATACGATATTACCGTTTTGTTATGCATAATTTATGTGATCGTCTATGGTATTGGATAGCGGATATGAGTTAGCCTGGAGAGTGCACTCTTCTTGCACTAGAGTGTACACAAATGCATAATGTACAGAATTTCCCAAATCCATCACTGAGTGGTGCCTAGACACTTCTTCAAAGTTTGATGTGGACTTGGAAATCTGGCTGCTGCTACGATTACTGATGGTTGATATAACTACTACACATATGAGTTTGGATATGCATCATATGTCATTCAAGTGATCATGTCCATTTTAAGCATAAAGGCCACACATGTGGTTTAATAATTTGTTATCTGCCCAGGTCTGACATTGGATCAAGGGCCACAGTTATTCTAATATACCTTATTCTGCAAGTTACATAAAATATTTGTGGTATTGAACGCCAGGAATTTGAAGATAGCATTCAGGGATTACTGATCACCAAATCTGTTGTAGGACACTAGACTAGCTTTGTGTGCGTGCATGTGTGAGTGCTTGCTCTGTGGGTTGGTTCATGGGTGGGTCGGAAGATCTTAAAAAGAGTGTATGTGGAGTATTCTGTATGTTGTACAAGCCCATGGTTTTTCTGTACACTGTAGCTACCAAATTTGGTGTTATTTGCCTACTCTTGATGAACAAATGACAAAACACATCACTGTTTCCTCTAGTGATGCAATACAGGATGTCAGTTGTTACCCATCAATTGTTCTTTTTTTTTTTGGATGATTGTGCTATCAACACATTAAAATGTTTCTTTTGTATCATGGCTAAAATGTGAAATTCCTGTGATTGTTGTAAACTGCCTGAGATTTTGCTGTTTCCATTGTGTTGTTTGAATACAAATTTATTCATGCCATATCTTCATCCAACCAGGGCTTCCGGTGGTATACAAGGAGGTTAAGGATTGACGAAGATGGCGACGTCGCCGACGAGTTCTTGGACGAGGTCCTCCCCGAAAGCTCGAACAACAACGACGCGAGCCCAGCTGGAAGGTTCCAGGTGAAATACAACACGAGACCAACCGCTCTAGCGATGAGGAAGCAAACGATCGCCGTCGACGGCGACATCCGCCATTGCGTGGAGCACCAAGGGCAGCTCCAGTGGGTGTGAAGGTGTAAACGCAAGCCTGGGTTGTAGTGTGCCTTCGGCTGCCGCCTCGAGAACTGTCATCCACTCCCCCTCCGGCCCAAGGAGCAAAGGAGCTTTACCTTGTGCCCCTCACCGTCTGGAGCCTCCGAGGAGTGGATCTGGTTTGCACCATTCTCAGTTGAGTGTGTTGGGATCAGGCCTGGTTTCATGGCTGATCAGATCCCTTGTACCACTATTAGTAGCTGTACATTGTTGAGCAGTGAGAGGAAAGCAGACAAAGCTGAATTATTAAAGGGGGGGACGTGTACTTTCAAAATAGAGCAACCAACTAAACCCTTGAACTGAAGGGCTGATGACTTTGTGCGAGATCCCTTTTCTTGCCTGCTGTTCTCGGTCTATTTATTTTTTTGCCATCTAGGATCCGTAATGGTGGATTATGAATTTATGATGATTTTGTTTACGTGATCAACTTTGTGTGATAATCGTATTTACAACATAGACTGCCACTACCTACGACCACAAAGCTTTCTTTTGTCGCACTGTTATTTGATTTCACTGATGGGACTGTAATGTGATGTTGATTTGAATTTTATACATCCCTGAGCTTGAAGCATTGTTTGTTTTGATTGTACAGTAGAAACAGCAAAAGAAGGGTCTTTCCAATGAGTTTTAGTCAACAAAAAAAATCCTATCAAATATAATCCTAGACCTTAAACCCTGATTCATCGACACCCCTGCATTGCTTTCATGCATTCGTCGTCGCCAGTGCGATGATCCTCAAGAATAAAGGGGTGTGATGAATGCGACCTTAAGCAGCAATGATTTTGCGAATTCCTCTATTTAAGGTCCAACAAACCATGACACCGCAATCATACATCCTTTTTGCTTTGCTTTATTCCACACTCTTAGGACCCTCACTCATTCAGCAAGTTGCTCTTATAAAAATCTAAATTTATCTCCATCCCTTCACAGTGGAAAAACTCATGTGAAATATAATCCTCCTAAACCTTAAACCCTGATTTCTTGACAACCCGACCAGGACATAACTTTCATATATCCACTGCCGTCTGCCGCCGGGGCGATAATTTCGCAAAATCCCACGTGCTTTGATTATAAGATTCGACAATCCGTGACACCGCAGTCATACTTCCTTTTTTTTTTCTTCGGTTTCCACTCTTATAACCCTCACCCATTCCCCAAGTTGCTTTAAAAAAATAGTTTTATCTCCATCCTTTTGCATTATTAAGGATTCATAATTGATATGACATGGCCAAAGAAATGATTAATTACTCCTAGTTGAGAGAAAGAGAGTGAGGGAGAGGATATGGGCAGGCCAGCATGGCGCCGGCGACGGTTGTTGCCGCCGCAGCATCCATCCAAGTGGGCCACTCCACTCCCGGCCTATCCATCCATCTACCCAGCCAGTTGCTGCTCTTGCTCACGCCATATCCGCCCGTGGACCCGGCCCACCAATCACCGCCCGCCTGGACCGCGGGCCCCGCGCGCCAGCGGCCCGTCCCCGCGTCCTCCTGCCCGCCGTCCGCCGTGAACCCGGTCCACGCAGTCGCCCCCCGCGGAGCTTCCATCTCTTCTTCCTCGATCCCTCCCTCCCTCCCTCCCAATCCCTCCTCCACCCCCCACCCCTCCCTCCCCCGCCGCCGCGCATTTGCTGGTCTCGGCGAGGGCCGCTCCTCTGCTCGTGTGGGTGGCCGTGCCCTCGCCGGCGTCGCGTCGCGCCGGCCCTCGAATCTCCGGCGAGCCGCTCGCGCCCCAAGCCCGAGCCCGGTGAGGCCTGCTGGTAAATTTTGAAACACTCGGAAGGGTTACGTGGCGCATCACTCGCATTGGACGAGGGACCCGCGGATTTCTGATCTCTGGGGGGTTTGGAACCGTGCGCCGGATGGACGTGGCTCCGGCTCTGCGTCCGAATCGGCTAGGGTTAGTTAGATAGGGTTCGGCGGTTCGTCAGAATTTTTAGCTGGTGTGGATCCTTGAGGTGTTGCGTAATGCGCCTTGGAGTTCTCTCTTGAGTTTCAGTGTGATTTCCTTGTTATCGCTCTAGCTTACTGCTCGATTGGCCAGTGGAATCTTGCCCTGCCTGCGAAATTCTCGAACCTTTCGCTCCTATCACGATAAAACTTGCTCTTTACTTGCTGCTACAATGTATGATTTCCTTTCTGTTGCAGCTCTAGGTCTTCCTGCCACCCAGAGTTGTCGGTGTACTGGTTTTGATATGGAGTGATTGGTGGAGCTGGTCGTCCGGAAGCTCTGCTGGTTAATCCGATGGGGAGCAACGATCCTAGCACGCCGCCTAAGGCTTCGAAGCCACCAGAACAGGTGCCTGATTGCGCCGCATCTTCATCTTTTCGAATGAATGGATTGTCTTGTGGTGCTTAGTTTGGTCTGACCATTTGCTCGAAAAGATAAATTGATTGTTTTTTTTTTCGTGCTCCTTCCCGTGTTTCTGTGTATATAGTTTGGATGTGTCTCAAGCACCTAATGGTACTTAGAATGATGATTATTAAGACGACAGTAACTTTGTTTTACACCCAAATTAGAGGACACTTTGTGTAAGTATTGTATATTAAAAAATTATAGCAGAAGAAGTGCACATTTCTTTACTACTCAGATTATCATGGTTTGGCTGGCTCAAGAACGTTGATGCCTTGCAAATCTTGTTTTTGTAATTGAAGTGCATAGATCTGTTCAGCAGTGGCACTGATAGACCTCTTACCTTTTTAGTAACTACCAAGGAACCCAATCTGGGGCACCAGTCACGCAATACCCCAACCTTTACCACACAAATTCTCTCTTTCATGGAACTAACCACAAAAACTGACAGGCATGGCCCACATGGCAAGGAGATAGGTGATTAATGGAGCTAAGGTTAGGGTTATAAAAGAATTGGGGTTTTCCAAGGGAATAAAATGGAATTGATGCTGCAAATGGTACTGTTTAGTTTGATTAGTTCATTCTGGCAGGAATTTTGCGGCGGGTTTTGCGTTTAATGGCCTGTACGGGAGCGCCAAAAATTCTAGTTACGTGATAAAATTTTGACTTATAGAGCTCTAACAAAATAGAGGTGTTTGTTAAAACTCGATCCCACAGCTTGTCAGTCTAATCGCCATTATTTTGAACCAACATTTAACAGCATGGACTGCATTACCGAAAGATATTTTGGGTACTTCAGTTCTAGTTACCTACGCTAGTTTCCTTATGCTGACGGAAGGAAATACCTTGCTGGATCAAAATACAAATTCCCTGTTTCTGTTGTCATAAACATTCTCTTTTTACTAATCCCATTTTGGTTTCTTACTTTCCTATTCTCAGGAGCAACCTCCAGCTACTACCTCTGGCACTACAGCTCCAGTTTACCCTGAATGGCCCGGCTTTCAGGTTATTCTATGATTTTTTTACCAATGAGATGGATGTGCTTTTATTTTACTGAATTAATTATGTTATTTAGTGTTGTCATTGACTTTATTATCTTGTAAATCTTGGCAGGGCTACCCAGCGATGCCACCACATGGGTTTTTCCCCCCTCCTGTTGCTGCAGGCCAGGCTCATCCATACATGTGGGGAGCTCAGGTGCCCTCTATAGGAAACTTTGTCCCTTTTCCTCATAAATCCCTGTTCAGCTTAGAGCAAGACCGGCAAAGTATGAATTTGTGCTGTTTGAAATCTGATCCTACCTCAGTTGATGTCTGCCTCAGCTTGAATATGGGATCTTTCCTGCTTTGTTGATGGACCATTTATAGTTCTTATTACATGTGTTTCTCTTCTCGATATTATTAAAAAAGGTCTCCCCAATATTATTTACTTAGCGATAAAGAATTCTGTAAGAGGAAGAAAGGGGTGAAAGTTAGGCAGGTGGCGGTTTGCATTAACTGTAAAATCATGTTTATATGTAGGCATGTGCTTTTTGTATGTAAACCTAAAAATATGGACCTGTTAATTGCAGCACATGGTGCCACCTTACGGGACACCACCACCCCCCTATATGATGTATCCACCAGGAACAGTATATGCCCACCCGACTACTCCTGTATGAACTTTTGTACCTGACAAGTGTAATCTACAAAGCTATCTTCCTATTCGCACACCATATGCATCCAATTTTACTGACATGCTCGTACGAATCAATAATTACTTGTACAGGGTGTGCATCCATTTCATTATCCTATGCAAACAAATGGAAATCTTGAACCTGCTGTAAGTAATAATCTCTTTGGTTCTTCTTTTTCTTCTGATTGTCACTAGTTCATGCAAATTTTGACATGTCTTTCAGGGAGCTCAGGGAGCTGCACCAGGTGCTGCAGAAACAAATGGTAAGTCTTGTCCAAGATCAGTGTTAAGGTTATTTTAAGCTTGGGAATCAGGTTTTGATCTCTGTTCATAATTTCAGGGAAAAATGAGCCTGGCAAAACATCTGGTCCATCTGCCAATGGGGTTACGTCCAACAGGTTTTGTTAGCAATGTGTGGTAATTACAAGTTTCTTTAGTTCCAGAACAACTAATTATAGGGTACCTTCAACCTGCAGTGAAAGCGGAAGTGATAGTGAGAGTGAAGGAAGTGATGCCAATTCTCAAAACGTGAGTTTGATATTTTGATATTACTCTGCACATCATATCTTTTATTTGGTTTAAGTTTCAACTTTCTCTTGACTTGTGGACTAATTTTGTTGCAACAGGATTCACATTCAAAGGAGAATGATGTAAATGAAAATGGTAGGCATTTGAGGGCTTATTTATAGTTTTATGATAGATAAAGTGGACTTGCACATTTCTTTGCATAAGATGGAGGGTACATTCGGTGATGCAGGCAGTGCTCAGAATGGCGTATCTCATTCATCATCGCATGGAACATTTAATAAACCCATGCCGTTGGTTCCAGTACAATCAGGTGCAGTGATAGGAGGAGTTGCTGGTCCTGCGACAAACTTGAACATAGGGATGGACTACTGGGGTGCAACTGGCTCTTCACCTGTTCCTGCAATGCGCGGCAAAGCACCGTCTGGTTCAGCTCGAGGAGAGCAATGGGTAAAGTCCTTGGCACATGCTCTGTCTCGCCTTACTTTCTGCACAAACGTTAGACTAAGATCTTACCTTTGAAGACTGGCATGTCCTGCTATGTTACCAGAATGTTTTTCTCCGAGAAGGGAGGGCTTCTAGTTTGGTATGTAATCATTTCTGGCTGTGTAGTGCTTGACCATACATTTGCACTGCTAGAGTCCACTGAACCAAAGTTGCTATGCAACCGTGCTACTTATACTTTAGTTTTTAGTCATACATTATGTTACTGCCACCCACCAAGCCAAACCTTTTGATGGCATTTTGTTTCATTTTTGAACTTCGGCTGTATTTGGAGATATCTTTTCGTTGTTCAATGTGAAACCAGTTTGATGTGTTAATTATTGTGCCCAAGTGTAGTTCTTGACAAGACAGTTATACCAGAACATATCTACAGTCCACTGAACAAAACCTTCTGGTGGACCTTTTTTTCCCCATTCAGTTCAGAACTGAGGTTGATAGGAAAGCTATAGCCGATCCTACCATGTGTGAATGATACCATCCTTTGGAGTTAATTTTTATAGCATTCCGCCATTCTCTCCATGTATCAATGTAGGACAGGTAATAACAATTGTATTCTTGGCAATAAATATTCAGGATGAAAGGGAACTGAAGAAGCAGAAGAGGAAGCTGTCCAACCGGGAATCCGCGCGAAGGTCCCGGCTGCGCAAGCAGGTATGATGTAAAACCGATGCCATACTAGCTGTACACATGGAATCGCCAGTTGCTTTTTTTTATAAAAAAAACATGGTATTTCCAGGCCGAGTGTGAAGAGCTCGGGCAGCGGGCTGAGGCTTTGAAGTCAGAGAACTCGTCCCTCAGGATCGAGCTCGACCGGATCAAAAAGGAATACGAGGAGCTCCTTTCGAAGAACACCTCTCTCAAGGTAGCTAAATAAACCTCACATTGTCCCTGCCTCCCTGGTTATATGCCTTTTCTTTCCATATGCTTTTCCCACATGAATTTTGCCCAAACGGATAAAAAAGATGAAGGGAGCTTGACTAAACGGTGGTGTTGGCACCTGCTGCAGGCCAAGCTAGGGGAGACCGGCGGTGGCGACTCGGTCCCCGACATGAACGAACGGGGCGACACCAACGGCGGCAGCCACCACAAGGAGCCCTGACTGATGACGCATGCGGCCTCTACCACTCTACTTACATAGCTCGTGATGATTGATGATTCTTGTAACAAACAAACTTGGCGGCCCCGATCTGCCACACACACACACAATCAGATGATTCTTCCTTTTTTTCTGTCTCTTATCGACCTGACAATGGCGATGCTGTCGCTGCTACCGCGGAACTCACTCCTGTGCTTGTGCTTGAAAAGAGAGATCATTATGGGTGCACTTCTCACCGTGAAAAATCGCGCAAATTTCTGCTCCCTTTTTTTCTCTTCGTGTATGTTCCTGCTCATATGGATACGGCGTGCGTTGTAGGGGTGAGTGTATGTGAACGTCTGCGTTTGTACGTGATTTGAAAAGAAGGTTACGTGGATTCGTTGGGCGAATTTGCCTGTTGAGAGAGTGTTTCCCTCATTTTGTGTGTGGGAGACGTAGACATATAGCACGACCGAAAACCCCAGGAGGGCGCGTCATCTGCCTCCCAAACCCCAGTGTCCAGCCCCCACCCCCCACCACCCTCGCCTACCGCTTCCTTCCGCCGCCGCGAGGGGAGGCGAGGCGCCCGCGGGGATGGACGGCGACGGCGGCGGCGACATCTTCGACGACGGTTGGTGGGAGGCGAACCAGCAGTCCCTCGACAACATCTGCCGCGAGGCCGAGGAGAACTCCGCCTCCCGCAACCCTAGCACCGCCACCCCCGCTCCCGACCCGGCCACCGCCACCCAGCACCACGCGCCGCCCTCCGCCGCCTCGTGCCCTCCTCCCTCCTCCGCCGCGTTTGCCGCTCCCCTCCCCCGCGTCCCCGCCGCCTCGTACCCTCCTTCGTCCTCCGCCGCATCTGCCGCTCCGCTCCCCCGCGTCCCCGCCGCGCCAAATGCATTCGCCGCACCCGCTTCTCCCTTCTACCAGCCTGCCGCCGCCGCCTCCCCCTTCGCGCACCCCTCCCACGTCCCCGCCTCCGCGCCCCGCGCGCCCGTCCACTTCTCGCCTCCCAGGGAGCTCTCCCAGCGCGTCCCGGACAGCGGCTGCGGCGGCGGCTTCTCTCCTCCGCGGGAGTTCTCCCAGCGCCCCTCCTCGTCGGCGGCGGCCGGGGACAGCGACTGCCAGATCACAGGGGCGGCGGGACCCGACCGGCCCAGGGGCGCGCCAAGGGAGAGGGATGCCAGGGCGCCGACCCAGGCCCATGGTGAACGCGTCAAGGCCGTGCCGCCCAGGGGGAGGCTCCCTAGGGCGGCCAAGGAGAAAGAGAGCAAGTCGGCCGAGGAGCTCAGGGTGAGACAGCCATACATAGTGCTTTCATCACTGCGCTGCCTTTTTGTGATCTGACAATGCTTGTGATCCCACTGGATGTTGCAGAGGGAGCTGGAGCGTACCTTGAAGCAGATGAATGACTTGGTGCGCATCTCACTGCCAGCTTATTGTTATTGGTTCATATAGTAGCAGTACTAGTTTTACCATTCATCAATGCCCATGCTGTGTTGTAACTGATTCGAGCTTGGTGCGTTTTGATCCTGTTTGATCCTACCCTGGGATGTGGACTGCTGCAAGTTCATGGCAGCTAGGCTAGTGTTGAATTTGACTCGCATATTTACTTGCAAATCAATCATGCAGAAAAACGAGCACGTTGAGCTGAAGAAAGGCATGAAAGAGAAAGACCTTGAAATCGAGGCCAAAGAAGCAGAGATTCATAATCTTAAGAAGGCAAATGTGTAAGTACTATTCTCTTCAACTGATGTAACACATGTTTTCTGTGTGAACTTCTGTAAATATAACTAACTGGCCTTGAACCAGCTTCGATGGTAGGGAATGCTTTTTGAAACTGTACTTGGTTCACATGACATTCTGTAAATATAACTAACTGGCCTTGAACCAGCTTCGATGGTAGTGAATGCTTTTTTGAAACTGTACTTGGTTCACATGACATCCATACTGCATTTGGGTGCATGCTTGATGCTATTAACATTAGATTTTATTTTTTTGGTGTAGCAGAGATATTTCTAGCAAGGAGATGGATATTGATCAGCCTTGCCATACCCCTGCAAATGAGGCTTTGCATGCCAGAGGTTCTTGTTGGACATCCACGAAGAGAGTATCTTTGGAGGTACTATGCCTAGCTTATTTGTATTGTTCTTTATTATATTGTCGAAACAAATTTCATTAATGATCAGTTCTGCTGTCAATGGTAGGAAAGCGCCCACGCTGAATTAGAAAGGAACAAATCTAAGGACATTAAGACTAAAGGAGTCCAAACAGATCTTCCACTGAGCAGTGGACATCTTGAGCGCAAGAAAGTATTAATGAATAACATCTCTAGCAACCTATGTGCAATCTGGGGCAGGCCAGCTAACAGTATGTTAGGGAGGAGTTTGATCTCGAAGATCCTTGCTTCTTGCTCAGAAGAAATGTTGACACTTTTCCAATCTGCGAGATTGCCAGACAAGTGTGAAACCTCTACTGAAGCGAGCTCCTCCATGAATAATGCTATTTCGGAAGTATATGATACTATTGTCAAGGTGATGGTCATGTAAAAACAAAACTTTCAATTCCTTTTTCTCTGTTGCAGCTCGCACTAAGTATGCATTCAAGATTGGAACTCTACTTTGCTTTTCAACTTTATTTTCAATGCTAAAATCTGTTATACAATGCTTACAATTTATTTGCCTTGCGATAGGACAGAGTGATACACGATTTGTTTCCACCAGAATAATGCACCATTTATATTGGGAACACAGCACTCACCCATTTTCTGTTTATGCTGTAGCTAGTGTTAGACACATGTATAATTGTTTTACGTTAGTTGTGTAGCATCTTCGTTGTATAAGGGATTTCCACCACACCTGTACGTGCATATGTACCGTCCTATGACCTCATAGGAATACAGGTTGCTATTTCTTCTCACAGCTAGAATGCTACTGTTAGCTTGTCTTTCTATATTGCCTTCTAATCCAGTTAGTTCCTCTGAAAAAAGGTAGTTTTGTATTGTTTTTGTTCACAGCCCAATGCAAAATAAGTGTGTTGTCCCCCAATACCCCATATACCTAGCAAATATCCAGCTTTATGTTTTATTCCTCCATGCATGCACTGAATATAGTACTTAGAGCCAAGACAACTACGTGGTACATTCTGTAACGAAGGGAGTATTTTTTTAAAATGACATCTCATATGTCCAACTGGTTTATTTTGTTTCTGCAGATGAATAGTGACACCATACCTATACAGACGCTTCTTGAAGCATTGCTAAATCTGTGTGTTGTCGGTAATGTGAGAACCAACTATCCTGCTTTATCTCCATAGCAACGCTTGCTTACTTAGTCATTTCATTGTTGTTTGTGTGACTATCTGTTGTGCTTCTTCACTGGCATCGGAAAAGAAATAGCTCTAAGCACTCCATATAAGCTAATACCTCCTCCGTCCCAAAGTGTCGCTGATTTAGTACAAAGTTGATACAACTTTGTACTAAATCAATGACAATTACTTTGGGACGGAGGGAGTACTAATTAGGTTATTGATGATTTTTAACATAGTTGATTAATTCGACTTGAATGATTGCAAAATGGTGTTCTCTGTGTTGTTTGTAATTCCTTTGGGGGAGGAAAATGATTGATTTTCTGTAATTACCAATGAACACAGGGTTACCTTTGACCAATTTCCAGCCATGTTTTGGGTGTAAAAATCCTAGCCAGCCAAGAACATAAGTTCTGAGCACCTCTATTCCTCTTCGCTGGCCAGCTGGTTTATCCATGTATTTACCTGTTCCCTTTCTTTTCAGGCTGTTGTTGTTGGTAGAGTGCTGCGGATATTGCATAGCATCTTGCAGAACTTGCTCACTCATGGAACCAGGTCTAACCAAAGGTATGCCTTACTTCATTGAATACATTTCTTGTTGCCAGGATTCCCAGGATGGCTGTTATGTGGTTAGCAATTTGTCTGTATCTTTGGAAGACTAAACAAATGTTAAAAGAAAATAGTAATTAAGACAAGGGAACTGCAGAACAGCCATTTTTACCATATTCAGTATCAATGTTATCTTTCTCTAATGATCCAGTGGCCTTTTCTTTGCTTTTGTGTGAGGGGCAAGGATGCCTTTTGGGTTGTCAAATGTTCAACCTAGATAATGTTAACCAGTAGCCATAGTAACACATTAACAACTATAGAAAGAAGGCATCAAAATGACACAAATGACAGCTGAACACCAAAAGAAAACCCAACCAGAAACGAAAACACGTAGGCCTACCTAAAGAAAACAGCAAAAGCAAAGAAAAATATATCCTAAGGAACAGAACTACAGCTAGAGCTACAGCTATGGCCCAGACCTAAGAGACACCAGGGGGTATCGTGAGCAGGGGTACCCTTCTCAGTATCTTTGCGCCTGCCAATTTCCATGGCCCTCCTTCCACCCAAATGGAGTCTACCTGCTCCTGGTAGCATGACAATACTTTGTCGAGCATGCAGGAATTGTGCATTCTCCAGAGCCTTCAAATCATGAAGACGTTGAGTGGCCAAGTGCCTTCAGCTTGTCATGACCAGCGCACTCTGCCGCACTCAGAACCACTCAAAAAACCAATCACCGCACTGGGTGGAGGGTCATGCCATGAAGTCCATGTCTGGCCAAAGCTAAATGCCAAACCTGCTGGGTGAAGGTGCATTCTGACAGCAGGTGCAAAATTGTTTGTCCTTCCTGGTCGCAAAGGAGGCGTGTCTCAGGATGATGCAGCCCTCGTTTCACGAGGTAGTCCACCGTCCAACACCGGTTTTGCGCTGCTAAGGTTAATACTCCGTCGATAATAGGTATGATTGCTAGTAGTTATGCGAGTCCAAGTCCCAGGAGGAGTACACTTCCTGCTCTTCTTCCACTGCTTCAGCCCGAACCTACTAGTTTGAAGGTTTTCTTTGGATGATATATGATAGGTCAATCATTTGCTTCATTTGTTCCTTTCTCTTGTGTGACTATCATGAGAAGAACTCCATTCCATGAAGTCAAATGACAAGAAAAAGAAACGAGGTCAAGATACTTTGTTATCAATATCAACGAAATGGAGAAAGTGTCATCCAGGACCAAGATACGTTGTTCTCCAGCGCATTTGGGAACTAGCTTTCAAATGTAAAATGAACACTACTCAATGCTGACTTATTTTTTCTAGCTTTCAAATGCAAATCAGTTTGAACTTGAAAAGTTTCAGGTTTATATGACTTCACCTCACCTAAAGTGTCAAAAAAAAACTCATCTACATATGGAACTTCTTAGTTTTTTTTCCTTCTAAAACTTGTACACATGGTTTCTGCAGAGTTTTCAGCAAAAGGGTTGTTTCCCTGGATATTTTCCTATTTATAGATTCTACCAAGTGCAGTTTTTGAAAATAGGCACTAATAAAGTAACAACTGCAGATTGTATGATTACTTTATTTCACTTCTTTATAATGGTAGGCTGTAATGCTTATGAACTTTAATACGATTTTCCTCAGTGTAACCTCAGGAACAATGTTTCTATTGAGACGTATGTTGACAATAACATCGAAATGGAGAGGAACAATCAAGAACACAGTTCTGCTTTGCTGAATACGCCTGACCAAGAGGAAGATGGACTTCACATTGGAAATATGTTTCTTCCTTGTACATTCTGGACTCCATTCTTCACTGGAGTGCTACAAATTGCGCTAAAATATTCGGAAGAGGGTATTCGTGTTGATGCATTATCCATAATGATTCTCATTGTAAGGACCAGTGATTCCAAAGGGGAGCGTGAAAAGTAAGCAAACATGTGAAGAATCTTTATTTTTCTTAAATTGGTTGAAATTACCAATGCTGACGCCTAATATACTATTCTGCTACTTTCAGATTTGGATTTATTTCTGTAATGGAAAGCTTGCATCAGTTGCTGCAGAAAGAGAATGCATTGCTCGTAAAGAAGCATTCGGTGCATCTACTTTTCTTGCTTTTGAACTGTAAGTTCTTGTGCTTAGATATTCTATCTTCCATATTTAAGAACATAATATGTTGCATATGGAGCACTATTCTTGTCAGTTGAATGCTCCACTGTGCCTTCTGCAGAATAGTTAGTTGCCTGACACCATATCCCTTGAATTTGCTAGCTATTTTAGGGGGAAATAATTACATAAATGCTTGGACAATCACAAACTTGTATTAAATGCATGATAGAAGTGTTTTGGACCCTCGTCAATTTCCTGAACTTTCTGCTGCCTAACTGGCTTATTCCAAACACACATCGTGTACATAATTGCGTGTGACATCTCTCATAAATTAAGTTGGTTGCTGTATCTCTATTGCAACTTAGCATCATATAGTTCTTCCATTTTATTTGAAAAAAACTGATGCAGTGCTCAAGTTTTAATGTAAATTGTATTTATCGATGGTCTACTGTCATGTATAACTTTTGGTCATGGAGAAACTTGCGTCGAGTCATATCGTGGTCTTCTGGAGGTATTCTGTTGTGGACTTATGCTGTCGTGGTGTTAAAAGCCTAAAACTGTGGGTTCATTTTGCATATTAAAAATAATTGCCTATGTATGACAATGCACGGACCTTTAAACGTAAATATGGTGTTCGCAAGGATTCTATACAATTCTCCAAGTTACAGATATTTTCTGCTAACTGTTCACTCTGTTAAAAAAACACGTGCTCCAAAAAGAAATGCTATTTTGGCCACGTTTGTTCCTCTTGGTATACTAGATGTACTGGGACACACAAACATTTTTTGTTGCTGTTATTTTGATTTCCCTGTGCCCAGTAACTGCAAACTAATACCTGTTTCTGCCTTGCTGTTAGGCCCTGTGATGCTGAAGATGCTTTGCAGTGGAGGTAAAGATGGTTCTGAACTGATGGAAACTGTTGGATGTGAAAACGAACCACAACAAGCTATAAACTCAGTTCTTAAGGACTTGTCTGAATGTTTGACTTGTGAAGCAACAACTTCTCTGGTATGTTCATTTGTTCTTTAGTGATTCAGTCAGGACTCTGCATAAACATATTTAGCTTTAACTTATTGTCTGTAGCATTTATAGGTTGGAACCTTTGATTTAAGGGTGTGTTTTGTTTGAGGTCAAAGAGGGATGGGTTGGGGATCAGCCTGGGAATTGTTTGAAACCCACACCGAATCCAAGCCAATGCACTCACACAAAGTCAAAGATCCAAGTCAAACCAGTCTGCAGAACAATTTGCAGAATCCAACCCACATCAGACCATGGGAAACTTCCATTCAACCCACACCAAACTGTTCCAAACTTTTCGGTTGAACCCGATTCCTCAAACCATACAAGCCCGTGGTTGAAGCTATCCAATCTGCACGACGTCTTGGTATGGTCGTGCCGTATGGAACTGAAGTTTCTCAGCTCCATCCACCTCTTGGTGTGGCCGTGGTTGCAAACGTCAAGAAACCGGTGTGGTGTTCGCATGGATTGCCAGCTCTTGATTCGGCCGTTTCTCATGTGATGGCTTGGCATGTCACGCCGCTCGAATCAATGGCGGAGAGTGAGAACTTGAAGCGGTGCCGGCGGGGTGCATGGAGGACGATGCTGGCGGCATCACGTTATGATGGCAGCGGCGGCGGTGCATAGCGGCAGCCATGGAAACCCCATAGAAGTAGAGAGTCTGCGGCTGGTGGCTATTGGCCTGGAGCGGCTGTACTCATGTGGGTCAAACCCATGGCCTCTCCATTCGGACCCTGCCCGCACCACCCCAATCCAGACCACTTTTGTGCTACACCAGCACCGCCCCATCCATTTAGCGTTTTCTGTCCATCATAGCCCAACCAGAGTGAAACCAATCAGCATCCCGCACGGAAATACCCAAACGAGCCGCCCCATTCCCAGGTTGAGTTGGGGATATCCAAGTCTACGTGGATGACGATGTCCCTTTTTTGTTCGGTTGGGTCAGGGGGATGAGCCATTTTTTTTGTTTGGTCGGACGGATGTGGATAAACATTGGGTTGTGATGACCTATTGTGAAGATGTGGTGAGATTAGCCCATGTTATACAAGCAATTCACGTGACTGAATGTACAATAGTTCAAGCACTAGGATGCAGTTATTTTTACGAGGGTGGGGGGGGGGGGCACTTCAGACGGGCCTTGGGGGTACACCCTCACCTGCACTCACGGGACCCGTGCAAGCAAAGGGTGGTTGCCCTCATCCAGCAGATATCCAAACAGTCGGCGGCACCCAAAAAGTGGATATCTCTGGCTCCCCTCAATCAAATGCACCCTAAAAAGAGAGTAATGGGTTCTTTCCCCTGCCATGCTAAAAACATTGCTGCATGAGCATAATATTTCCTCCAAAGTTTTAAGCTTTGATTGCAACAATAGAAGTTCATCATAGCTAAATAGTGTAGCATTTGTATTTCCAAATTTTATTATCAACTAAAGAAAGCTGATGTTTTTCAGGAGCTCAAGCTTTGTCGGCTAGTTGTGAATCTATTAGCGTACATAGCTTCTAGTGGCAAATTGGGATATGAAGTGCTTCTTGGTTCAGTGACTGCCCACGGTGCTAGTTTTCTTGAGTTGACCATGGAAGTCCTTGCTTCACAGATGGAATGCAAAGTTGATTTTTCAACCGAGGTACATGAGCTATTGAATGAAAGGTATTCTTCAAACTTCTCTATCCTGAACTGAGCATTTTTTTCCCCTCAGTTTGTTGGATCTAAGCATGAATGTACTCCCTCCGTTCCAAATTACTCGTCGCAGAAATGGATGTATCTAGAACTAAAATACATCTAGATACATCCATACCTACGACAAGTAATACGGAACGGAGGGAGTATGTGCTATTTACTGGCAACTTTGAAGCTACTCCCTCTGTCCCATAATATAAGATGTTATTCTTGAGTTGACCATCAACTTTGAAGCTACTCCCTTTGTTCCCATCATATCATTCGCCATATTGGATGTAATAACATCTTATATTATGGGACGGAAGGAGTACCTTTTTGTTCATTCAGTATTTTTAAAATGTTGTAAAATAGTTGCACAAATAATAGATCAGGAGGCTAACTTATTGTCCTAAGATACATTACTATAAGGAATAATTCATTGAAGTTTGGATGCATAGTTGTATTTCTTTGTTAGGGAGCTTGAGCCCACCTGAAGATTAGTTGTATATTGCTTTGCCCAACTGTTCAAGCACATAAAGTGTGGGCTGTATGGCAAATCTGAACAGTTGTTGCAAGATAATAATCTGTAATTTTATCATAGATTACATGCTTTTGTGTTCTTGAACAACGTAAACATGAGAGTTTCCTGTGCTTCCCTATTTGCATTTGATGCAAATAATAATTTTTCAACGCAGGTATTTGCTGATGAGAGAAGTTCTGATCCTTCTAAACCGACTAGCCTCGCACGCCATGTTTTCAAAGCCAACCCTGGAGGTGCTGATGGGGAGCAAGCGGTGCGCGGGGTTGACAATCGACATCGCGAACCGGCTGCCCCAGAGGAGCAAGTACCCCTTGAGGCAGCTAAACCCTCAGATGGCGAATGATCTCGCCGATTTGGCCCAGAAGTTCCGCTCGCGGGTGTATGGTTTCCTGGAGGAGCAACAGCATTCGACAGCTGAGCGTTGCAATACAGGCGCCTCGGGCAAGCCTCCGAGAGTTCCAAGATAGCTGGGTGTGGACAACACTGTAACATTTGAATCAGCTGGGGCGTATATATATCTCTAGGTTAGTAGAGATCTCTTGTTTTGCGCTAACCGTACTAGGGTCTTTCTGTTTGGGTTGGCTGGGGTGAGTAAATAACTTTTGGCTGGTGTGATGTACAGAAGGTAGGGTGTGCGATATAACTCACCATTTTGGGGGCAACGAAAGCCTGCTAAACAAGGGGAATGTATTTGCAAAATTGTACTTCTCACCGCAAACAATCATCTCTTTTCTGTATTGAAAACGAATTGGCAGCTAAGTTTTGCAAAATGGCCAATTCTGCTGATTTAACAAGTAACTACATTTCCCTTGCAATATTTTTTTTCTTTACATTTGATCACGTGAGGAAGATTTTGACAAAAGATTTTCCTTCCTTGTAAGGACAATGTAGCTTTCATCGGCTGTTGCATCATATCATTATAGCTTTGAAAGAGGAATAACTATGCTTGAGCGTTCAGTAACAGCGTTGACACGACAGCCACTAAAACATATTCGCCAGGTACTACACTTCATTCGGTAAGATTTAGGAAGTGGAGTGAGTTAATATTTGGTACCGAAGACCTCCAACCTTAAATTTCTTAGCTTAGGACTCAGTTATTATCATAGTTAAAAGCTTAAGAAATTCAGATAGAGGAACTACAGACATATACATCAGCTAATTACAGATGCTATCAGCCACATAACACATGTGGTAAGCAATCCAAACAATTGAAAAAAAAACATACTATAAAGTTAACAACTCCCAGCAATACGAGAGCACAATGATAAGAAAAACCAAAATTTGTCGATGAATAAACATGTTAGTTCTTCCTCATTCTTCAAGGCATGCTTGTGTAATATTTTTTTCTTTTCCCAACTCAGCCTGACAGGCAGCTCCCATAAGTGAGAAACGTCATCAAAGAGGGCTTTGCAAGTGGTCAATGTGAATGCCAAATTTTTTATAAAAAAAACGAAGGTCCACGAAACGAATTGCAGTGGCAAACGGCTAATCATGCCTCAATAGTGGTGGTTTTAGGATATTCACTTCATTTTGAACGCCAAATTGCACCTTGGGTTCCTCGATGAACATTGATGGTTTTAGGGTCCAACGGTGCCCCATCTTGTCGGTTGCCGGCCCAAGTAGGCCGGTCTAAGGCCCCCTAGGTCGGTTCCACCCTGGGCCATCGGTCCTGCCCATGGACCCTGTAGAAGGAAGACTCGAGAAGGCTTGCCGTTGAGGACTCCCCTCCACCAAAGTAGTTGACTAGGTTGTGTAACCCTAGGGACCCCGGTATCTTATATAAGCCGGGGCCGGGCTAGTTGATAGAACACATTAGAATCTCTCGGTATTACCTGTACTTTGTACACCCCAATCGCAAGATACACGAGCAGGAGTAGAGTTTTACCTCGTAAGGAGGGCATGAACTTGGGTAAATCTGTCTCATGTTCCTCCTCCGACCCAATCGCCATGCCAGGATACCCTACCGAGGGAACTATCGGAATCAGCTCCGACAAACATTAATTCCCTCGAGACCAACATGATCCTAGTGTAGTCTGAAAACACAATCCTCACAGTATGTAGACGTCATCTTCTTTCATGAACTTCTCACGCTGGAAGCAGGTCTGCTTACTCGACGCTCTGACCAGGTATAACCCTTGAATCCGACAAACATGCAATGTGGCAGCATAGTTATGGCGTCCCGGTGTCGAAGAAACGCCTCATCATCATCTGGCTCCAGTTGACCGGAAGCTAAGGTTGGTTGTTCCGACCGCGACGTTGGGCACGTGGACAAAGTAGTTGTTGTCACTAAGGTATAGGGGGAGGGTAAAGGTCAACATGCGTTAATGTTCATCATACCACCCAAACTGCAAGAAGCCCTGCTTACGGTGAGGAGGGAAGCAAGCGACTCTAGGCATGTGCAAAAAGTGTGCTTGCACAAGGCTTCCAATGCCCTAGGCCAGGGCCCGATCCAGGTACATACAGTGAATATTTAATACATATACAATGAATATTGAATATTGGACAGGCACTTATCAATGCAATGTAGCAAGCGACCTAATATCCTTAAACAATAAACAAGCAATGGTCATGATGATAGGAATGAAGAAACATGATCTCTATATCAAAAGAGAATAGAGACAAGTCTCCCACTGCACCATGAGAAGTTCCAAGACAAACAATTGGGACGAACGCTACAAACTTCAAGAGCTCCTATGTTGAGAGTCGAGCGAGAGAAGCAGATCCTAGCTCAATCCCCAATTTTCCCAGGCGGCGATGCCAGCCAAAGGAGATAAGGGAGAGGAGCACAGAGGAATTATATATATATTAGGTCTAGGTTGAGTCATGCCCCTGTAGCATCCGGCGCTATGATGAGGTGGAGTACGTCGCCACCATGTTCGTGGAGCGGCTGATCACTGGCAATGGACGCAGTCCTGGTTACATTGTTGTGCCAATTCTGTGTGAGGATTGGGTCGCCGAAAGCTCCTAGAATAAGCTTGTCCGATCCCCTAATCTGGAGGTCCTCCAATTCCTCTGCCTGTAAGGTTGCCATGGCGGCGAAGAAGGAAGATAGGTAAGATGGAGATCCACTTCGGGTTCGAACTCATCATTGATGGATACCTTGGATGGGCTATGGATCCCGCTATTGTGGTCGACGTTGGGCGTTGTTGTCATATCCTTTGACCGAATGGCGGTCTTTATTCTTCCTCTTGACCAAGAGCTAGATGGGAGGCATTGTGGCTTCATCCTGGAGTTCATGGTTTGGCGCCATCGAGGGCTCGCCGCCCAAAGTGGTGTCATCCCCGATGAAGAGGAGTCAAGAATTCAAGATTCAGGCAGAAGATGCCAGGGACTCGATTGCTTTCTCATAAATTTTATGGGGTTCTCTTTGTAATAGTTAGGACCAATAAGTGATTTCCTTTTTGTTTAGGGTCCTATTGAAAAACTCTATGCACCACTTCTTTCTAGTCAATGTAGTTTATGGGTCCTTCTGGACCCTGAGTTTGTTCCAAATAAAACTCACCATGAGAAGAGCTGAGGCATCCTGAGCATCGACTGGCAAGCTCTAGTACGTACCTAGGCCCAATTAAAGTGTGATGTATATAGATATGTCCATTGCTTTCCCCACATGCACAAAACACGCCCCCTCTCAGACGGTTATATCACCAGGAGGCCAGAACCGTAGAAACGGTCACACATTTGAGCTTTGAGCTTCTCCCACCTAGCTTGAGATTTTTGTCTCTACTCTTGGTTTCTTTATTTAGGAGTGTGAGTCATCATGTGTGACGCCCCGGGACCGTTGCGCGAGGTGTCTTTCAGTTATTCGCTGTTGTTGCTTTGTCTTTTGTTTGCGTGTCTTGCTTTTCATATTATGTCATCATGTGCATCGCATTTGCATACGTGTTCGTCTCATGCATCCGATCATTTTTCCCCGTTGTCCGTTTTGCAATCCGACACTCCTACGTCCTCCGGCGCCCTCTTTTGTCTCTTTTCGTGAGCAGGTGTTAAACTTTCTCGAAATGGACCGAGATTTGCCAAGCGGCCTTGGTACACTACCGGTAGACCGCCTGTCAAGTTTCGTGCCATTTGGAGTTCGTTTGATACTCTAACGGTTAACCGGGGAACCGTAAAGGCCTCGTGTGTGTTGCAGCCCAACACCCCTCCAAAACGGTCCAATAACCCATCCAAACCCTCTCCATCCTCTCGGTCGTTCGATCACGATCGCGTGGCCGAAAAATGCTCCTTATTTGGACTCTCTTAGCTTCCTCTACCTATATATATGTTCTCTCCCCCGAAAATTTCGCGGATGAACCCTAACCTCCTCCTCCTCCGCGTGTCCGGACGCGTCTGCGTCCGCGCCGCGTCGGACATGTCCGCACCGCCCCTCAGCGAATCGCAGGCCGCCACTTGTCCTCCCCGCCGCCAATCGCCGCCGGCCCGCTCGGGCCGAGGCAGGCCCGCTCGGGCCGAGGCAGGCCCGCCCGGCCCACCCATCGCCGCCGCCCGCCCACGTGTGCGCCGCCATCCTCGCCCGCCGCCGCCTCGCCTGCTCCGGCCGCCGTGCTCGCCGCCGACCACCGCCGCCTTGCGTGCCTCGCCGGCACAGCCGCCCGCCACCGCGCGCCGCCCTGCCACCGCTCAGTTTCCTCGTCGCCCGCGTGCCGCCTCCTCCTCCACCGCACCCGCTCGGCCCCACCGCCTCCTCCTCATCGCCGGCCATCGCCGGAGTCTGCGTCGACCTTGCCGGCGTCATCCTTCGTCGCTGGATCTGGAGGGGACCAGATCCACCAGGCCACCAACCAAACGTCGCGCCCACGTCCTGGATCTCCTCGTCCCGCACGTCTCCGTCCCGATTGACTTTTTCGGAGGTTGATTTTCTCTAAGTCCCCAGATCTGTGATGTTTTCAGGTCATGCTCATCGCATCATAACTTCATCATCGTAGCTCCATTTCATGCGCATGTTATATCAAATTGTTCATCAGGATGTGTTCTTCATTTTGTTCCATTGTGCCATGCTTGTTTGAGTCCATCTTGATGCCCAAATGGTTGATGCAAGAGTGCTTCATAATGTTAGGTACTGATTCTTATCAGTTTATGAGCATTTGTCATTTTTCCTTAATTATTGTGTGTTGTATATGGGCATGAGCTCTACATGTGTTTTGGGCTATGCCATGCCATCTTTACAGGGGTGTATGCCATGTATTTTTGTGATCAATGTGGTGACTAGCACAAGCATGCAAAGTAGCTCTTGTGATGTTGCTGATTTCAGGGGCTTAGAATTTCACTAAGTCATTTCCATGTTGTTATTTTTATGCCATGTATTCATGTTGATATAGAGTGATCCATGTTTCTTTTGAGTATCTTCAGTAAGGATGATCTGAATATATGGTTGTGCTCTATCCATCCTTGTCCCTGTTTGCATTTATGGAGTGCCCTAGCATGACTCAATCTTACTCTACTTTTGCTATAAAATGTTCCTGGCAGATTGTTTATGTGTTAATCAATTTTGCCAAGGTTGTTGTAGTTGATCCATGTATGCTATGAGATTGTTCTTGCTTTGGTTGGCTTCTTGATCATGTCTTCTTGCTGGTAGTATGCTTAGTTTGTCATGCATTGCCTTGTGTTGAGTGCATCGAGCTCGCAAATATGCCTTCATAATTCTGTTTATGCCATGTCCAGTTTTTTGCTAAGTCTGAATCTGTTAACAAAACTTGTTATGTTTACATGGGTGCCATCATAAGTGGAAATGTTCAGAGTTCGGGTGTATTGCCATAACTCGTATAACGGATGCTTTTCGAAGGTTGAGGTAAACGATTTCCGAAGGTTTCTTGGTTATGTGTTGAAGGATGGATACAGCTGGATGTAGGATTTGCTAGTTTTGGGTGAGATATTATGCTTCCCCTGTATCCCCAACACCTGATTGCACAACCAGAAAGTTTCGGGAGTTTATAAGTGGGAATTCAAGTAGCCCTTAGGATATCTTTCCGACAGATGCATTATATGAGATTGGGGTTCGACGTCTAGTGGTCCGCCTATCCAGGGTTAGTTTTACAGTGGTCTCATTGTGTCTTAAAGAGTCCTTGGCTATGCTGACTCGGGGACGCTTCGTATGTCATGTGCACTGCCTTGTACATGATGGTATTGTACGATCGAGCCTGTGTGGGCCCCACCACGAAAACTTCGGACGAAATCTCTATCATATGTTTGTTCCGGCTTATTTCCTAAGCCAATCCTTTGTTTTTGTTTTGAGTTTGTGGTATTCGAGTTGCTTCAATGCCAAGTGTTAATTCCATACCTTTTCTAAGTGGTGTTCTCATACCTCTATGTGGATACCAATCCTTCTTGATCATCGAGGTTGTCATGTTAATTCTTTTTCAACCGGCGTGTTTCTCTTCAAGTAGATCCGATCATTTTCAACATCCGCAAGATCAACTCAAAGTCTTCTCAACGTTATTTGTTTCATCCGTCCCAAGTTGCCTTTGTTTTCCCGCCCACCCACCCCTTTTTCTTCAAGGACTCAGATTTTTGAATCAAGTATCCCTTTTATTGATGGGAAGTCTCTTCATTCTTTTCCGTCAATGTTCTTACCCGGTGATTCTCAGGAAGATACTAACGGAGCTTCAAGTTCATCATTCTTCGTTTCTTTTGTCTTCTCCGGTGGATTCAAATCAAGCTTTTGGTGTTGATCATATCCCTTTTCCTCGTTTCAAATGCTTTCTCATGCCGGTGCACCTCTTAATCATCCACCTCTTGCTATTCATGTTATCTGGAGTCCTGAAGATATCCCAGAAGATTCACGTTTTCCATTCTCAATCCGTTCAAGTTATTTCGAGGGGGATATCTTGTTCAATCCATTTAAATCAACCTGTGCAATCTCCTTCTCAAGTAAATCGTTCGATGTTGTTTCTTCTGAGTGGGCCCTAACCCACAGGTATTTTCCCAGGATCTTACCTGACTCTTCTTATTTTCCCGGAGCTTCTCAAATTCTTTTCAAAGTTGACGTAAGAATGAATTATCATCAGTCAAATGTCTTTCACCAAGATCTTTCAAATTCTTTCATCGTTGGTTCAACCTTTCTAATTTTCATCCCGGAGTGTCTCAACAACTCATGGTGGTGTTTCTTATCGTCATTCTCAACATTTGAAGACCAAAGAAGAGTTTTTCCTCCAAATCTTACCCGTTCTCTCAAGACTCGTGGTTCAAGCTTGACACCATCCTCTCATAATTGTTTTGATTATGAGAATTCTTTTCACCCATCCGGAGTAATTCAAGAGTCTTTTCAGTTTGATTCTCCGTAGGCCATCATTTCGGGTCTATTCATTCCAGCTTTCAGCTCTCGTTCTCCAAATCATACCGGTGCATCATCCAAATATTCTCTAATCAAGCATCTTCGTTCATGTGCTAATTCTTCCCGGTCTTTCCTTTCTTTTCTTCGTTCATTTTCATGTCTTACGGCGGTTTGTTCAAGATTCCTCCTTCTATGTTATCACACTAATTCATTTGTTCTTCCCAAATCCCACCGGTGGTTCATTGAAGACTTTCTCAAGTTTGTGCCATATCTATCTTAATCCTTTCTAAGAGAATAAGTTGTATGCAATCCATTGCTTGTCATCAATTAAATTGATGATGGATAAGCATAATGTAATTCTTATTCTTGTTTCATCAAGTAAATTCAATTCCTTCTTTCCGGAGTGGTTCATCATATCACATTCTCGGTTCGAGATGCTTTATCTTTTCGTCCGGAGTTCCAAGTTTCCACTTTATCTCGTCGCAAAGCTTCATTCAATCATTGCGAGGCCTCAATCTTACTCTTTCTTCCTTCACTTCTTTTTGATCATTCCTTATTACCAGAGTTCTTCACGGAGGCTCTACATGGTGGTTCGTCAAGGATTCTTTTCACTCTTCAATTGTTCTTCAAGATATATCTCGAAGCTATGATCCATCAAGCTATATTGCAAGCATTCTTCATCTTGCATTCCGAAAGGCAATTCGTTCTATCTTATCTGTTGAGATGGTGTTATGTCATCATTGACAGTTTCCCTTCATGCTTCATGGGCGATAAGTTGTCCGGAATGACATATTTTAAACCCATCATTTTCAATTCGGTTATGAGATCCTTGCAACCCATCCTTCTCTTCATTGGAGTTATCTTGGGCTATATTTCACCTAAAGCTTTCCCTAAGGATTGTTGCTATTTATGGTGCTTATAAATGACCCAAGTTCTTCATTTATCCTCCCGGTGAAATAAGTTTCTCGTCTCCTTGTTCTTATCAATCCAATTTTGTTTTCGTTAGTGGCAGAATTTCACCTTAAGTTTTGAGATGTTTTCATAAGCCCACAAGCAGCTTATTGTTTTCGTTGTTCATTTTCCAACAACTCCGTTCAATACTTATTTCTAAGGATGCTTCTCAAATTCTATTGTGGTAGAAGATGTCATTTTCTTCTCAACTCTTTCCTTTCCAACGATCCAACTTCTATTCTTTTGTTCCGGAGGCATTGTGATGTTGCTCTCTTCAACCCATCATCTTGTTTGTCAAGATCATGTTCAATTCCTTCCATTTACAGTCGGAGTGATGCCCAAATTATATCATTCTTATTCCTTCGCTATCTTGTTTTAACCGGAGTGTTGTGGCTATCATTCCTTTTCTAACCGGAGTCTCATCCAAGTGCTTTCATATTGCAAAGCTCATATTCTTTACCTTCCATTTCCAACCAGAGTGCTGCCCAAATTTGTTCTTCCTTGTTCCTCGTTCCTAACAGAGTGTTTTTCAACTTCGATCACCTCCGTGGTATTATTCCTTTCAAGTTGTTCAACTTTTCAAGGTTCTTTGGTTTCACTCGTTTGTCAAAAAAGCAACTTAGTATTACCTCTCATCTTCCTCTTCCATTTTCCCTCCGGTGCCATCCTAGATCTCGGGACGAGATCCTCTTGTAGTGGTGGAGTGTTGTGACGCCCCGAGACCGTTGCGCCAGGTGTCTTCCAGTTATTCGCTGTTGTTGCCTTGTCTTTTGTTTGTGTGTCTTGCTTTTCATATCATGTCATCATGTGCATCGCATTTGCATACGTGTTCGTCTCATGCATCCGAGCATTTTTTCCTCGTTGTCCGTTTTGCAATCCGACACTCCTACGTCCTCCGGCGCCCTCTTTTGTCTCCTTTCATGAGCGGGTGTTAAACTTTCTCGGAATGGACCGAGATTTGCCAAGCAGCCTTGGTACACCACCGGTAGACCGCCTGTCAAGTTTCGTGCCATTTGGAGTCCGTTTGATACTCTAACGGTTAACCGAGGAACCGTAAAGACCTCGTGTGTGTTGCAGCCCAACACCCCTCCAAAACGGTCCAATAACCCATCCAAACCCCCTCCATCCTCTCGGTCGTTCGATCACGATCGCGTGGCCGAAAACCACTCCTCATTTGTATTCTCCTAGCTCCCTCTACCTATACATATGTCATCTTCCTCGAAAATTTCGCGGATGAACCCTAACCTCCTCCTCCTCCGCGTGTCCAGACGCGTCCGCGCCGTGCCGGACATGTCCGCACCACCCCTCAGCGAATCGCAGGCCGCCACTTGTCCTCCCCGCCGCCAGTCGCCGCCGGCTCGCTCGGGCCCAAGGTAGGCCCGCCCGGCCCACGCATCGCCGCCGCCATCCTCGCCCGCCACCGCCTCGCCTGCTTCAGCCACCATGCTCACCGCCGACCACCGCCGCCTTGCATGCCTCGCCGGCGCAGCCGCCCGCCACCGCGCGCTGCCCCGCTGCCGCTTGGTTTCCTCGTCGCCCGCTCGCCGCCTCCTCCTCCACCGCGCCCGCTCGGCCCCACCGCCTCCTCCTCGTCGCCGGCCATCGCCGGAGTCCGCGTCAACCTCACCGGTGTCATCCTCCATAGCTGGATCTAGAGGTGGACCAGATCTACCAGGCCACCGAACCAAACATCGCGCCCACGTCCTGGATCTCCTCGTCCCGCACGTCTCCGTCCCGAGTTGACTTTTCCGGAGGTTGATTTTCTCCAAGTCCCCAGATCTGTGGTGTTTTCGGGCCATACTCATCGCATCATAACTTCATCATCGTAGCTCCATTTCATGCGCATGTTATATCAAATTGTTCATCAGGATGTGCCATTTTGTTCCATTGTGCCATGCTTGTTTGAGTCCATCTTGATGCCCAAATGGTTGATGCAAGAGTGCTTCATAATGTTAGGTGCTGATTCTTATCAGTTTATGAGCATTTGTCATTTTTGCCTTAATTATTATGTGTTGTATATGGGTATGAGCTCTACATGTGTTTTGGGCTATGCCATGCCATCGTTACAGGGGTGTATGCGATGTATTTTTGTGATCAATGTGGTGACTAGAACAAGCATGCAAAGTAGCTCTCGTGATGTTGCTGATTTCAGGGACTTAGAATTTCACTAAGTCATTTCCCTGCTGTTATTTTTATGCCATGTATTCATGTTGCTACAGAGTGATCCATGCTTCTTTTGAGTATGTTCAGTAAGGATGATTTGTACATATGGTTGTGCTCTATCCATCCTTGTCCCTGTTTGCATTTATGGAGTGCCCTAGCATGACTCAATCTTGCTCTACTTTTGCTATAAAATGTTCTTGGCAGATTGTTTACGTGTTAATCAATTTTGCCAAGGTTGTTGTAGTTGATCCATGTATGCTATGAGATTGCTCTTGTTTTGGTTGGCTTCTTTATCATGTCTTCTTGCTGGTAGTATGCTTAGTTTGTCATCCATTGTCTTGTGTTGAGTGCATCGAGCTCACAAAATGCCTTCATAATTCTGTTTATGCCATGTCCACTTTTCTGCTAAGTTTGAATCTGTTAACAAAACTTGCTATGTTTACATGGGTGTCATCATATCTTATGATCCCTTTTGGCTTATGGTCAGTAAGGGACTTTTGTTATATGCTTTGAGTAGATTCATGACATGCCTTATATTGCTGTGATATGTTCCTTTAGCATGTCGATATCTTGCTCTAAACATTGCTTCCTGATGTTAATTCCTGACATGTTAGTATTTTCACTAAGTCTGTGATGGTGATATCTTTTGCCCTTTTGCCATGCTTGTTTGAACCTTCTCTTGTATGATTTAGCTGTAGCTAAGTGTTCATCTTTTGTCAAGCATTTTGAGTAGATCACTGCCATGTGTTTTGTTGCTATGTTAGAGTGCAGTAGCTTAATTTCTTGTTGCATTCTAGATGGCATTGTGCTGTTAATCGCAGTATTGTGCCATTATTGTTTTGCTTGCCATTTGCAAACCGTGTATCCGGTTCCGGTGATCTTTATATCGATTTCGACCGAAATCAACTCATCTTTACGGCGGCACCCTTGGTTTGCCAAGTTGATGCCTTGATCAATATTTTCCTTCCGGAGCTCACATATGCATTGCATATCACATCCCGCATATCATGCCATGTTTTGCATCATGTTGCTTGCGCATTGCACCGTGGTTGATTGTGGTTTCCTTTGCTTGTGTTCTTGCCTTGGGTAGAGCCGGGAGACGAGTTCGTGATCGAGGAACCCATTGAGTACGCTTACGAGGATCAAGCTTACGTCAACTCGGAGAACTTTGCAGGCAAGATGACCATACCCTCGAAATCACTACTATCTTTGCTTGCTGGTTGCTCGCTCTATTGCTATGTCGCGATACCTACCACTTGCTATATCATGCCTCCCATATTGCCATGTCAAGCCTCTAACCCACCTTTCCTAGCAAACCGTTGTTTGGCTATGTTACCGCTTTGCTCAGCCCCTCTTATAGCGTTGCTAGTTGCAGGTGAAGATGAAGTCTGTTCCATGTTGGAACATGGTTATTGTTGGGATATCATTATTATCTCTTGTTTACTTTAATGCATCTATATACTTGGTAAAGGATGGAAGGCTCGGCCTTATGCCTGGTGTTTTGTTCCACTCTTGCCGCCCTGGTTTCCGTCATGCTGGTGTTATGTTCCTTGATTTTTGCGTTCCTTACGCGGTTGGGTTATAATTGGAACCCCTTGATAGTTCGCCTTGAATAGAACTCATCCAGCAAGGCCCAACCTTGGTTTTACCATTTGCCACCTAAGCCTTTTTCCCTTGGGTTCTGTAGACTCAAGGGTCATCTTTATTTTAAACCACCCGGGTTAGTGCTCCTCTGAGTGTTGGTCCAACCTGTCAGCAGACGGTGACCACCAGGGGCAACTCTGGGTTGGCCTACCGGAATCTTGGACAATCCGGTGTGCCCTGAGAACAAGATATGTGCAGCTCCTATCGGGATTTGTCGGCACATTCGGGCGGCTTTGCTGGTCTTGTTTTACCATTGTCGAAATGTCTTGTAACCGGGATTCCGAGTCTGATCGGGTCTTCCTGGGAGAAGGAATATCCTTCGTTAACCGTGAGAGCTTGTGATGGGCTAAGTTGGGACACCCCTGCAGGGTTTTGAACTTTCGAAAGCCGTGCCCGCGGTTATGGGCAGATGGGAATTTGTTAATATCCGGTTGTAGAGAACTTGAAACTTAACTTAATTAAAATGCATCAACCGCGTGTGTAGCCGTGATGGTCTCTTTCCGGCGGAGTCCGGGAAGTGAACACGGTTCTTGTGTTACGCTTGAGCGTAAGTAGTTTCAGGATCACTTCTTGATCTTATAGCTTCTCGAACGTGCCTTGCTTCTCTTCTCGCTCTCATTTGCGTAAGTTAGCCACCATAAATGCTAGTGCTTGCTGCAGCTCCACCTCACTACCTTTTCCTACCCATAAGCTTAAATAGTCTTGATCTCGCGGGTGTGAGATTGCTGAGTCCCCGTGACTCACATATTACTTCAAAAAGTTGCAGGTGTTGATGATAACCGTGCATGTGATGCAACCGAGCTCAAGGAGGAGCTCGATGAAGATCTTGATTGTAGTCTTGTTTTGTTTCCAGATGATCAGTAGTGGAGCCCAGTCAGGGCGATCGGGGATCTATTGCATTAGGGTTTGTCTTTCTTTATTTGGTTCCGTAGTCGGACCTTGATTGTATTTTGGATGATGTAATGCTATATTTATGTATTGTGTGAAGTGGCAATTGTAAGCCAACTCTTTATCCCTTTCTTACTCAGTACATGGGATGTGTAAAGATTACCCCTCTTGCGACATGCCTACTATGCAGTTATGCCTCTAAGTCATGCTCCGACACGTGGGAGATATAGCCGCATCGTGGGTGTTTCATCATGGCCCCAAGATCGTCATGTTGCTCCTCGTGTCGTCTTTCTCATAGGCAACATGGCTCAGCTACACACCCAATCCCATGTGACCACGTTTGCTGCAATGAGGCTCTGTTGTTTCAACATGTGGCCACCCAACGACACCCCTACCTCCAGGGGTGTAGCCAAGCCCCAGGCTACCAGGGCCATGGCACGGGGCGTGGCCGGCTGATACTTCGTTGATTGTAGCTATAGAATCACTGCTTGGCACTGTTTCGCACTGTACCAATGTTGTTGGTCGGGCGTGGTTTCAGCCTGGCTACATAGTTGCCTACTTGGTGGGCGCTTCCTATGCTCTTGTCTATCAAGATGGTATTCCAAAGCCACCACCACATGAGCAAGTGGTTTCGTGCGCCTGATCCTTCGCACACTGCTACTTCTCGCCATCGATACCGTTTTGGTTGCCTTGACGCTAGAGTTGACCTATAGGGCCAACAAATAGGACGATTACTTTGGGCCGATGGCGGAGGCACATACACACATACTCCCTCCCTTTCTTTACTTCACATATTAGTTCTGTCCTAAGTCAATCTTTCTGAATTTTGACCCAACTTATAGAAACAATATACCAACATTTACAATAATAAATCAATATAATTAGATCTGTCATGAAATATATTTTTGTATTTATTTGCTATTTGTTGATGTTGATAAATTTTATTATAAATTTGGTCAGATGTTATGAAGTTTGACTTAAGACAAACCTACTATGTGCAGTAAAAATAGACAGAGGGAGTACTAATTGTGTATATTATTGAACCCATTGTAATATATTACACACATTTGACCAGAAAAATGCATAAAATTGTGTGCTAATTAGTGGGTACCAAGCTCCTAGTAACATGTGGTGTACTCCAGATTTTTCAGGATGTGTCTGATCATGCAAAATTGCTATCAAGATATATTTGTATACCACACACTTTAGATGCGCTCCCTTTGTTCCTAAATATAATTTTTTAGAGACTCCAATATAAACTACATACGGAGCAAAATGAATGAATCTACACTCTAAAATATGTCTATATACATCCATATGTAATCCATATTAAAATCTCTAAAAGGACTTATATTTAGAAACAAATGGAGTATTTATTAAGATAGTTAACCACACACACACACTACATACATATATACATACATACATACAATTCACAAATTAATCCAAAAGATATGAAAAACTGTCTTGTTTCTTAATCAAATTTAAACGGAATTCATATAAATATGTAATACATATTGCGTGGAAAACATAACTTTTATTACAAAATATAATTTAAATCCACTATAATAATTAGCTACGGTTGCCATCTGAAAATAATAAATAATAATAAAGAAGTATTAAAGTTTATTATAAATAGTGATAATTATTTTGATTCACACCGGCACCCAATGTTTGTTGGACTGCCTTAATATTTTTATCACTTGCGTGGTTAACTGTTTCTTCGTCGCTAGCATATTTAAATCCTGCCTCCGCCCGTGACTGAAAGAAAAATATTCATTAACAGAAAGAAATATGAACACACTTTCACTCATTGCTTTTCAGCATGTACTAACACGAGGGACTCTGTCAAATCTCTATTGCAGACCATAATCTTTTGATCCCTTTATCGAAATGATTGATAGCAGCGCTAAAAAATCATAGGACTTCTTCTCTCTTTAGTGTGAACTCACATCTATTCTATTATAGGAAAAAAATCAACTATGTTGTCAACTATTTATGCTCATTTCTAGAGTGAAATAAGTTTCTTCATGAGCTTACGAATAAAAAAAATATATATTCTATAGTAGTGTAGTTTGGTTTGTAGTGTAGTTTTTTTTTCTTGACTCTAGTAGTGTAGTTAGCACGCCTTTCATTCTTTGCTTGCTTATGCACTTTTTAATTGAAGACTGCCCTTTCAATTCATTATTTTACATTTCAAACTCATGTTCATGGTCTGTTTTATTCCCAATTGTTGCCTATGTGAAAAGAGAAAAAAGAGAAATTGGGCCATGTTTCCCAAGAAAGACTGCCCTTCTCTCAGGCCAACAGTCTTATACTTATATCGGCCAGAAGAAACGTATCCACAGCTGAACTCTCAAGTCAACGGTAAATAGAGAAAAAATGAGACCCAGACGGATACCACGGAAGCAAGGCTCTTGCGAGTACGATATCTTCCTCCTCCAAATTGGACTTAGGATCAATAAGGTCCCTAAGTGATGTGGTGTCTTTTCCCTCGCATTTCATGATTTGGTTGATCCTATCGGAAAAGCACGGAGTCCGGCCTCCAATGTCATGGAAAGTGTTGCAATAGAAGAAAAAAAAGCCTTGTGTGTTGCTCCTGTATGAGGTATAATCATCATTGTACGTCTGGTCGTAGAGCTCCTCTTACACCGCAACGCTACTTCTGCGGGGCATGGTGGCTCAAGACCTTACCATGTTGTGCATAGAGGATGTGTCCGGGTTGAACAATGCGGAACTACTTTTTAATGTGTGTTATATTTTACAATTGAGTTTCTTACTTCTTATAGTATGTAGCAAGTGTATGCAAATTTCATAATCATGCTTTTTTATAACAACTCCGTATTACATAAATTTTTGAATAGCCAACGGATCCCCAAACGCTAATTTAGCATGTTCAGTCCTAGTGTGCTATTTTTTGTGAATTTGAATTTGTTTATTGAAAATGTATTTAGCAGTATGAATCTAGAAATTTCTTTGAATTACAAATATGCATATGCTAAATTGACACATCCTAAATTTCGACTATACAAATGTACACATCACTGATATTGTATCACCAAGTAATTCACTATTTATGTAACTACTTTTTCGAAATGGTATTTAATATGTAACTATATATATGTCGGTTCTAAAATTTGACCGCGTCAATGTACATGTTTAACTGATCTATCACATGCTAGAATAAAGAACTTTCTATAGCATATTTCCGAAGATTTTCTGAAGAATTAACCTGCCAAACTTAGTGATTTTTACCGCGTATATCGTGTTTCTTTATTGTCATATGTCTTCTTTCCACATGCAAAAAAAGATCATCCGTTATATTTCACGATTGAGTTTCTTGTGTGTTCATCAACTTTAAAATTTCGATTAAATTATGTATTTTAGTTACATGTTTGACCAAATATATGTGAATAGCTTTTGACCATTTGATGTTGGTTAAAACTAAAGAATTTTACCATAATGAAACATTATTTGCTCACTCTTTCTATATATGTAGGAGAAAAAGTGTGTGTCCCTGCTTCTACAATATTTGTTCACTTTGCTAGAGGTCATCCTCAAATAAGACTAATGGTCTACAATAGTTATTCAAGTCACTTTGAAATTTTGATGTCTAGAAATTTCTTTGCTAAATTGACACATCCTAAAATTTGACTATACCAATGTACACATTGTTGATATTGTATCACCGATAACTATTTTTTTGAAACGATATTTTAAAAGGGCGATGCTAGGCGCGGACGCACCGGCCGAAAGTTTGGGCCGGTCCTGCCCCAGCCCTTGGATGCGAGCCCGCGTGGCCACTGGATGTAGCAAAAAAACGATTCGTCCTGTGGGCTTCTTCTACCTCAGGTTAGATCTGCAGCTCCTGCTCAGTGTCCTCGTCGCAGCGCCTCCAGTCCCCTCTGGTCCTCCCACCCTCGCCGTTCGTCCTCGTTCGCTAGTCCCCATCCTCGCCGGCTGGCCATCCTAGTCGTCAGTCCCCACCCCGTCGGCTGTCTTCGTCGATGTTGAAGCTTTTCCCAGATTGGCATGTCGTTGAAGCTCTCGACGTAGCCGTTGCAACTCTCCACGGCGACGGGTGTAGCTCCGCCGCTGCCCCTCGCCGTTGATGCTCGTTGCAGCTGACGACGACGGCCACCCAGTCAATCAAGACCATTAAAAAACCGTCGCAAACCCCCTGTGTTGCATACGCTAGAAAAAAGCTTCTAACCCCTGGATGGAAAAGCTTCAACCGACACTGCGAATCAGGAGGAGATGCAACCGCTCTCGCAAAATGCTTCAATCTTAGATTGAAAAAGTTTCAACCAAATGATAGAGAGAGCTTCAATCAAGCGCTGCTCAAGAACGAAAAAAGTTTCAAATCGTTTACAAAAAAGTTTCGATCGTGGATGAAAAAAGTTTCAACCATGTAAGAAAACAGCTTCAAACATTGGAAAAAAAGCTCCAACCAGACACTGCAAACCAGAGAAAAGTTGCCAACATTGACATAAAAAGCTTCAACCGTATATGGAAAAAGCTTCAAACGGCTATGGGCGACAGAGAAGTTGTGGTTGCAGTCCGCAGTCACCTCGGTCGTCGCCGTAGCGCACCCCGGCCGCCGCGGGGTTGTAGCACATGGAGATCGCCGTGGTAGCACCCCGTCGTCCCCGGTTGCAGCATCTCCCGTGGTCACCCCGGTCGTCGGTCGCCTTACATGGATGTAGCAAAAAACTTCACGGGTAGAAGCAAAATTCTACTATGGTTGCAGCAAAAATCAAACGTCGTCGCCGTCTTTCGCGAGGTCGCAACTCCGCCTTACATGGATGTAGCAAAAAACTTCAGCGGTAGTAGAAAAATTCTACTACGGTTGCAACAAAAATCGTTGTTGTCATCGTCGCGAGGTCGCAGCTTCGCCTAATGGATATAGCAAAAAACTTCGCCAGTAGTAACAAAATTCAACTGCGGTTGCAGCTTTCCCCTTGTTGTGCAGTTCCATTAGCTTTTCTGTCTATGGTTGAAGCTTTTTTCAACAGCTGTTGAAGCTGTTCTAGGTGACGGTTGCAACATTAGTATACGCGAGGTGCATCTAGCCATGGCGGCAGGCAGCCATGGCGACCGGCGAGGGAGCGCCTAGCCGCGGGTGATGGAGGTCATGGTCGCCCAGTCGCAACCCGGGGGGGGGGGGGGAGGGAGGGAGGGAGGGGATGCGCCCGCGTGAAAGCTTCAGGTAGGGGATGGATCTAGCCATGGCGGCAGGCTGGCAGCCGGTAAGGGGAGCCTGGCCGCCGGCCATGGAAATCGTGATGGCCCAGTCACAGCTCGGGAGGAGGGGGAGGGGACATGCTTTCAGGGGGAGGCGCTCGCGAGAGGAAGAAGCCCACATAAGAAAAAACGGGGGGGGGGAGGGAGGGAGGGAGGGGATGCGCCCGCGTGAAAGCTTCAGGTAGGGGATGGATCTAGCCATGGCGGCAGGCTGGCAGCCGGTAAGGGGAGCCTGGCCGCCGGCCATGGAAATCGTGATGGCCCAGTCACAGCTCGGGAGGAGGGGGAGGGGACATGCTTTCAGGGGGAGGCGCTCGCGAGAGGAAGAAGACCACATAAGAAAAAAAAAACATTTCGCCTCAGGCCCATCTAGTGCACGTGAAAAAGAGCGAGCGAGCGAGGGGCACCGGCCGAGCGTTCGGCCGGTTTGCCGATGCCAAACGTTTTCCTATAGTACAAAATTAAGACACTTATTTTAAGGAGGGAATATGTAATTATAAATATGTCGATTCTAAAATTTGACTACACCAATGTATATGTTTAACTGATCTATCACATGCTAGAATAAAGAATTTTCTATAGCATATCTACAAAAACTTTCTTAAGAATTAACCTGCCAAACTTAGTGATTTTTACCTCGTATATATTTTCTATTGTGTTTCTTTATTGTGTCTTTCCACATGCAAAAAAGATCATCTGTTATATTTCATGATTGAGTTTCTTGTATGAAGTAAGAGAATACACATTTTATACTCTTATGTTCATCAACTTCTAAATTTTGATTAAATTATATATTTTAGTTATATAGCTTTTGACCATTTGATGTCGGGTAAAACTAAAGATTTTACCCTAATGAAACATTACTCTTTCATTATTAGAATATATATGTAGGAGAAAAAAGTGCTTGCCCTGCTTCTACAATATTTGATCATTTTGCTAGAGGTCATCCTCAAATTTTGTGTGACAAATCATAACACTATAATCAAACTTTTACTAATGGTCTTGAAGGCTACAATAGTTATTCAAGTCAATTTCAAATTTTGCTGTTCCATGCTTAATTAAAATGAACTCAGATGAGATAGCATGTGATAATTCATAGTATTACAATGATAACTCCATCCTGAAAGGGGCAACTGTAAAGTTAGCACGTGCTAATTCTAATTAGCACAAAAACGCTGGAGGTGATTCTAAATTGGTACTCTCTCCGTCCCATAACATAAGAACGCTTTTGACACTAGTGTAGTATCAAAAACGTTCTTATATTATGGGACGGAGGGAGTACATCGTTCTTCAATGCTACAGCTAATGCGAGTTAAAAACTGCATGATCAAGTAAACTGAACTTAGAAATTGAGATAGCACCACAATGATTCTTGTTGCTGAAGGCTGCAAAGGCACCATTTTCAATATATGCAGGCGAAAGGCGAAACAAAGGCATAATTCAATGCAAGAATCTGCAGACAAAACAAGGTATGGGCAAGAACGACACAAATTACGCACGATATTAAGGGCTCACTTATTAATCATATAACCAAAGCCGTGGGAAGTTTTTAGACAACCGAACAGATCAGTGATGGAAACAACGACACGACCAGACAAGGGCACCCATTGGAGAACAACGGCGACACAAGACCTGTGAACCCTGGAGACAGAAGCAACGCCATGACCAGTCACTTACTGGCCACCACGCAGGCGGAGAACCAGGTGGAGGGTAGACTCCTTCTGGATGTTGTAGTCTGCCAGAGTGCGGCCATCCTCAAGCTGCTTGCCGGCAAAGATGAGGCGCTGCTGGTCCGGAGGGATGCCCTCCTTGTCCTGGATCTTTGCCTTCACGTTGTCGATGGTGTCCGAGGACTCCACCTCCAGCGTGATGGTCTTGCCCGTCAGGGTCTTGACAAAGATCTGCATACCACCACGAAGGCGGAGCACCAGGTGGAGGGTGGACTCCTTCTGGATGTTGTAGTCAGCAAGGGTACGGCCATCCTCGAGCTGCTTGCCGGCAAAGATGAGGCGCTGCTGGTCCGGGGGGATGCCCTCCTTGTCCTGGATCTTGGCCTTGACGTTGTCGATGGTGTCCGAGGACTCCACCTCCAGCGTGATGGTCTTGCCCGTCAGGGTCTTCACGAAGATCTGCATACCACCGCGAAGGCGGAGCACCAGGTGGAGGGTGGACTCCTTCTGGATGTTGTAGTCAGCAAGGGTACGGCCATCCTCGAGCTGCTTGCCGGCGAAGATGAGGCGCTGCTGGTCCGGGGGGATGCCCTCCTTGTCCTGGATCTTGGCCTTGACGTTGTCGATGGTGTCCGAGGACTCCACCTCCAACGTGATGGTCTTGCCCGTCAGGGTCTTCACGAAGATCTGCATACCACCGCGAAGGCGGAGCACCAGGTGGAGGGTGGACTCCTTCTGGATGTTGTAGTCTGCCAGAGTGCGGCCATCCTCAAGCTGCTTGCCGGCGAAGATGAGGCGCTGCTGGTCCGGGGGGATGCCCTCCTTGTCCTGGATCTTGGCCTTGACGTTGTCGATGGTGTCCGAGGACTCCACCTCAAGCGTGATGGTCTTGCCCGTCAGGGTCTTCACGAAGATCTGCATACCACCGCGAAGGCGGAGCACCAGGTGGAGGGTGGACTCCTTCTGGATGTTGTAGTCAGCAAGGGTACGACCATCCTCGAGCTGCTTGCCAGCAAAGATGAGGCGCTGCTGGTCCGGGGGGATGCCCTCCTTGTCCTGGATCTTCGCCTTGACGTTGTCGATGGTGTCCGATGACTCGACCTCAAGGGTGATGGTCTTGCCGGTGAGGGTCTTCACAAAGATCTGCATCTGTAAATACAAAGTAAACCCAGAGTAAGGAGCAGTTTTAAGGGAACATGCAGGGCATAAACATACAGGTACAGAGAGATGAAATCCAAGCTACAGATGAACGAGATCTCCGTATGAATATAGTAAAAATCCTAATCTATCAGCACAATCTTAAACCTGGTGAGAAGGCTATATACTCGAGTGCAACAGTAATAATATCATAAATTTCATTGTAAAACCAAGGCAACTATGAGGCTGCACCATGAGAAAGCTAGTAAACAAATACAGAATCAAGAGCCTAAAAGAACCCAGCTTATAGACTTGGCAACAATCGTTCAGAACCAACCTATTCAGCAAAATCTAGCAAAAACGTAACAGATAAGACTAGCAAAACCTAGCAAAACTTAACAAATCTATAAGCACAATCTTTGGCCTGTTGAGAAGGCTATACATATAGTCTAACTCCTAGCAAATCTATGCTCAACAACAATCTGAAGAACAACAATAATAACACGAATTTCAGACTAGAACCGACAGGCAACTACAAGGGTGAACCATGAATAAGTTAGGCAAAAATAAATTCAGAATATGGAACCTAACGGAATCAACCAGCTACGCACACTTAGATGAAGCGAGCCAACAAAATCGATGCATAGGACTACGACACGCATACTTTTGCAGCCAAACGAGCGGAATCAACCAGCCACACACGCCTGCCTAGATCGGGTGGCCCAAATCGACACCAATCGGCGGATCTACTCGATAATCGAATCGACAGCAAGCGATCAACAAGCAATAGCGCCTCAGCCAGCGCGCAGATCTACTCCAAACGACGGGTTAACAGAAGAGAAATCGAGAGGCGGATCGATCGGAAACTCGCGTACCTTGGGGAGGAGGACGAGAAAGCCTTGGCTTCGATCTGTCGGAGATTCTTCGGTGGGGATCGGAGGGGGCTGGGTTGGATTTGCGGAGAGGAGAGGAGAGCGCGGGTTTTATAGTCGGGGAGGCCGGGTCAGATGGGAAGGGAGGAAGAAGAGTCCCGTGAGGCTACGGCACCGGTGACGAAGACGTGTGGCGTAGGGAGACCGATGAGATCTTTTTCTTCTCTTGACATGAAGATTTTTGTTCCTTCTTTCCCCAAATCGCCATTTCTTTTTTACCCTCCAGCAAATATTTTATTCTCTCCATACATCCATTTCTATGCCAAGTAATTTAGGATAAAAAATAATACTCCCTCTCTTCCTTGATATAAGGTGTATAGATTTTTAAGAAAAAACCCGAAATATAAGGTGTATTGCGTTGCACCACTCGTTTGGATTTTTTTAAGGATTTGATTATATTTGTTTATATTAGGCAACCTCCTCTATTTTCTCATGCCAATTAGTTAGGTGTAATCTCACCCAAAACTTGTGAAATTTTTCCTCCATGTGCATTCTTTAATTTCCATGCCAAAAACTATACACCCTATATAGGAACCGAGGGAGTATTTACTTGCTCTCTCTTCTTCCGGCATAATGTCAAATCGGCAGCTACTCCCTCCGTCTAAAATTGGAAGAAAGTTAGGCTGATTTTATAAGAAACGAGATTTAGGTAATAAAAAACGGAGAAGAGACAAAATATATATTCTGAACTTCTTCTCTCTTCTTGTTGCCGGTTCCCATTGTACTGGGACGACCGCGCACGAGACCGGCCTTACAGGCGGCAAGTTGCACGGCAATGCCATCGTTGGCGGCAAGATGGGTAGCAACTCCGTCGTCACTAGAACCCTCGTCGCTAACACCAGCGGCGTGGAGGGGGCTGGCCATGGATCTGTACAAGATGAGGAAGATCGGAAGTAGAAATGGTGTGCTGAGCGTTCTTCACATAGGAGAAAATTAGACGGGAGAGGCAAGTGAGGTGGATTCGTGGGCAGAAAATGTTGAAGGGGAGAGAGACGAGTGGGTGCTCATGGTAGCTAACCGCACGAGAGGGTCGTTGACGTATTTTTTTTATTTCGTGAAAACTAGCGGTCGTCAGCAGAGGTCGTAATTGTGCGCTTTATATTATGAAATTGCATGTAATTCCTAATACACCTAACATATTGGAAAGGAGAGAATATCAAATATATCAAAGAAGATCTGAAGCTTTGGCGCTTCTTTTGGCGGCTAGAGTGGCCAAACAGCTATGCATTTCTCAGCCCACTTTCCTCACTGACAATCTGTCTTTGGCGTCATGGGCGGCTAGCAGAAAGATTAAGGAATCTACTACTCCTTGGACTATAAGGAAAATTCTGGCTGACTTCTTCTGCTACTCCTCAGATCTTCAGTCCCAGGTGTTTCACATTTCTAGGGAGATCAATGGTATTGCACACAATGTAGCTCATCAGGTTCTAACATCAGTGGTAGAACCTGATATATGTTGTTTTGCTTCAGCTCATCGGAATATGACTTGCCCTGTAGTTTCTCTTCTCTCTACTTTTCAATTTCAGGGCTTTGTAATTCATGTTGTACGGTGTTTCTGAGCTAAAATAAGAAAGTTTGGCGCCTAGTGCGCCTTTTGTTGTTCAAAAAAAATGGGTAGACCGCTAGAGATGCTTTTATCTAAAGATTGTACACGCTATTTCTGAATCATTTAAAACCATCTTTGACAAAACCACTTTCTATATAAAAAACTGATTTAGGTGGAGTTGGATAAAAATATTGTCCAACTAGTTCTGTAAATGTAATTTTTGGGGGACCCTATATAATCAGCCTAACATTCTCTCCATCTAGGGGAAGTTAGCTCTTCCCGTAAACCTTCTCTAAAAATGTCACATCAGCACGCCACTATCGTACCTGTTGTTTCGCCGTTCCTCAACAATAAACTATTATATAGAGAGTTTTTAAAGGAACTTGTTGAAGATGCTCACATCAAATCTCCATAAATTACATCAACATCTTCATATAACCATCTAAAAGTATATATACATCTCATATAACAATTTTCGAGGGAGGTTTTTAAGGGACCTATTGAACATGCTCTAACGCCAACTCCAATGTGGCGACCCATTTCGTTCGACTGCATCTGTTTGGGTAGAAGCGGACAAAAAAACACGGCCCAACACGCCGGCGCAGAACTGGTGGGTGTCCGTTTTTCTGTCCGCCGCGATCCATTTCCGGGCTAATTTTGGGTCGGGTTTACTCGACGGGAACGCGCGCCACACTCGCCCTTGTCCTCCCACTGGTCTGCCCGTCGGTGGTACAACGACCTTTCTTTCCCTCCTCATCCACACTCATTGATGTGGGCCAAATCATGACCAATACATCAAAGAGTAAGGTTCATGCTAGCATAAATGTTAAACCATTAGAGCAGCCAAAGAAAGACATGAGCAAAATCATTATCTTAATTGAGAAGTTTTCAGTGCCTATTTTAGGAGAAATGACCCATTTGATTTCTAGCTACAACTTCACACCTAAACCTAATTAATTCTAAAAGGGTCTAACATGTTTTATTGTTTGGATAAGATGGTGTTTGAAGTCATCTTTCATTCAAAAAAAAGATGCATCATTTGAGGTTTTGAGTCAAAAATTGTGCAAGTTCCTCAACAAGTTTGCTCCTGCTACAGCTTGAAGCTCACTAATTACCCTTCATTTTAAGTTGTTTTTATATCTAACTAGTAGGTGCTTCTAGTATAAGTACTCCCCAGCTGTTCCATATGAAGGACTGAAGCTCACTAATTTACCTTTCATTTTGAGTTGTTTTCACACCTAACTAGTAGGTGCTTCTAGTATAAGTAGTCCCTAGCTGTTCCATATGAAAGAGGATCAGATTTCTGAGTTTATGTTTGTAGACAGTCGGTAAGAAGTATTAGTACCGTTGAGTGTTAGCCTAAGGCACTGCATATACAGCATCTGAACGGAGTGAATAAACTGTATGACTGTAAGAAGTATTAGTACCGTTGAGTGTTAGCCTAAGGCACTGCATATACAGCATCTCAACGGAGTGAATAAACTGTATGCATCTATTCCTCTCTGGCAAAACGAAGACGAACAATAACCGTTGAACAGTGACCATTAGGCAGCAGGTTATAACTGTTAAATCTGTGTCCTAAATGCTAAGCCATCACATGATGATCCATCTTAAGAAAAGCGCTAATTATCAACAAAAGTCAAGGGGGATAAACACCCGTTTGATATGATCAGAACTAAAAGCATCCAACTGCTAATGGCCAACAAAAGTCGCCAAAACAACAACGTCACTTGCGAAGAACAGGGCTAAACACACGGAATTAGTGCTGCACCGCTACTGATCTATGAACAACAGATGAACATGAACTAACCCAAACCAATCCCAACTGTCCTCAGGCTAGCTAGTTTTTTTTTCTTTCTCTTCTTGTTTCTGTATGAATCGATCCACTGTCGCGCCCTTCTTTTCCCTGGTTAGCTCCCCATGATCCGCCTGATGGCAGCTCGCTGCGACGAGGATAGCCTCGCCGGGAAGGCCACGTCGAACCTGATCCTCAGGCTCCCCTTCTTCCCAGGCTCCTTCCTGATCGGCCACCCTTCATTCTCGATCACAATCTCCTGCCCAGGGCGCACCACTTCCTCCACCCTGACGGGAAGGCTCCTGCCGTCAAGGGTCCTGAGGTTTATGGTTGTCCCGGCAAGAGCGTCCACCAGGGGGATCTCCTGGCTTACCAGGAGGTTGTTCCCTTCCAGAGTGTAGGTGTCATGGGGCTTCATGTCGATGACGAAGGTCAGGTCCTGCGGTAAATAGCCGTGCAGCGTGTCGCCTTTGTTGGGAAATGTCATCTTTGTTCCCTTTTTCCAGCCTGGCAACACCTCGACCTGCAAGATCTCTGTCTCAACTTCTACCTTTCTACAGAAGATGACATGAAGAGGGACAATCAGATGCGCAAGATACTGAACACAACATCTCAAGCCAACAAAACTAAAGAGGAAGAATTTCACTCAATTGGAGTACAAGGGTAGATAAATAAAAGGTAACAGACTGGTTATCAGCCACCTGGCTCATATTCAAAATGATTTTAACATCAGTTATGCAAAGCACGTGTGCATTTATCAACCACCTGGCTTATCAATGTAAACAACATCCAGAATTCAGGCAAACAGTAGCTACAAAGCATGGACACAGCTGGAAGTGCCGAACTGCCGTTCTGATACGGCAGGATACGGGGATACGCCAGGATACGCCGGGATACGCGAACTTTGCAGTATCCCCCGAATTTCGATTTTAAAAAAGGAAAAAAACACAGGGATACGTTTGGGACACGTGCGGGATACGTTTGGGACACGGCCTGGCCCAAAACAGCCTCGGCCCAACCCAGTATACCTAACCTATTTGCAGGAACTCCCGCACGCTCTCGTCTCAAGGACGAGGTGCTCCCTCCCAGCCTCCCCGCGCCGCCAGCCTCCTGGATCGAAGCCGCCTCGCCTTGACTCGTCGCCGACGCCTGGATTCGACCGGCGATAGCTGGTGCTACCCCCAGCCTCGCAGGTAACCAAGCAGCCTCTCCCCTCTCCCCTTTCCTCGACCTCTTCCTCTTTTATCCTTCAGATTTGCTTGTGCTGCTGGATGTTGCTTGCTGGCTTGATGCTTGCTTGTGCTGCCGCTTATGCTGGTGGTGCTGCTGCTCATGCTTGCATTGTCTTCCAATTATGTCTTGTCTTCTAATCTTCTGTACTGTCTGTGTTTGATGTGTTTTGCAAGATAGATGCAGCTTGCAATGACAACATGACATGGGGGGATGAGGACCAATCAATCATCACTTGATAAAAGAGACACCAAATGGGGCATTACCCTCTATTATGATCTCTTTCTCATTAATTTTCTGTCTTAATTGTATATTATATGGCATATTTTTATTTTATTTTATATATACTCGCCGTATCCCCGAATGGCTGTTTTTGAAAAATGCCGTATCCCGTATCCCCGTATGCGTATCCCCGTCTTTCCGTCCCCGTGTCCGTGCTTTTTAGAACAGTAGCCATGCCCTTGCTACCAAAATCCTTTATTTAACTTCCAACAATTCCACTTTGGATTTATCAGAGGATTTAACTAGATATAAAAGGATGGTAAATTGTAAGGTTGCTAAATCCAGAAAAAAAAATGCAACAAGAAAGAGTAAACTATGAAAAGGTGCTCTATATTCACAACTCCAGGTAAAACATGCTAAAATAAGCAAAAGAAGATGTTGAGCAAAGATATTAAATTCGGATAACACACATGAATTCAAGTTAAGCTTTTGATGAGTAGTTCAAATCCACACTATAAAAAATTACTTGCAAAAAAGGGACTTGGCAATATGCAATGATAACGCAGTAGAGAATACAGACCAACATTTTGGAACTTTAATTACAAACATCATGTCAGTAGAGGCTCATATTCAAGCTTAATGTTCCCACATTAAACAGAAGCCCAACGAAACATGCATGTATATATGAGAAAAGTAGACACATACCTATCTGATTTTGCGACATTCCTAGTGATCTTCATCTTCCTTTTTGTTCCATTATACAGCTCTTCAAGAGTGCAAAGTAATGTCTTCTCCACAGGCGGTGGCTTTTCCAGATGGCTTGTACTGGTACCAGGCTCCTTCTGAGAACTGGAAGAAGCTTCACTTCGACCATTCACTGCTGAGGTCCGGTGTGCTGGTTGAAAGCGCCTTCGGTCTTGATCAAAGGTGTATGGCTTGTTGCTCGCCATGAACTCATTAAAGATATCATCTGGATCACTAGGATTGTAACGGAAATTACTTGGCCCACTTGAGCCAGAAGCTGTGGCGGTCCGGCTTTGCGAACCAGGTGGAGGCATACCCTTTAAACCTTCTTCACCATATTGGTCATAAATTGCACGCTTTTCTGGATCACTTAGTACCTGCCAAAATTCAGACAAATTTGCTGAGCAAAGAGCAAATAAGTAAAACAACTCCTGAACTACATATTTAAGTCATGAAGTGTGCATTGTATAACTGATGCTTTCCTAGAAGAAAGTACAGTACGTCACATACTACAAGCCCTGCAACCATGTATGTTGTCGAGTGCCAGACTAAAACTAAGCAAGTGCAGTGCAGTAAAACTCTGAAAGTCTTGTGAGGCAATGAAGTCATATTCAAGTGATGGTTACCAGAGAAGGAAAGCAGCGTCAGTTTAGTAGCTTTTGTTTGCAATTGCATTTAAACAATGAAAACTGAAGTGACCTAATCTTGCACACATCTAGTGTAGGCTGTGGTGGCGGAACGTTCAGGACATGTGTAGTGTCTGGCGGTTCCGAGGCCTCGGCACCAGTGGCGGTGGGAGACTGGCAGAGCGGCCCAACTTTGCCCCCTTTTCAGAATTGGATTCTCGCTTCTTGTGGCTGGATTGTGTCATGTGTGTTTGTGTGGATGGCATCTAGGCCAGGGTTTGTTTGGTAGTGTCCGTTGTAAATTTGTCTAGCAATTGTTGGTCGTACTCTTGTCTTGAGTGCGTGGATGTTTCGGCCTAGTCTTATGCTTGTACAGTTGTAACTTTCTCTTTCTATCAATGCACCGATACTGAAGCTTTGTGTTTTCTCGAGAACAAAAATAGTGTATTACTATATGGGCAATTGGGCATCACCATACTAAATGCGGAAGTTGCAGATAGCCTAAGCAAAAATATTTTTCAACATACTGCAAATGCATTTTCAGATATTTAATCAGTTAACGGTTAAATTTAAGTAAAACTAGTTAACGGTTATGACTTTTGACTTCTGAGATGGAGAAGAGTATAGCTACTTATGGAACAGGATACAAAATTGCAGAGCTCAATATAACCTGACCAGGGGTTCACATTGTCAAATTGACTTTTTTCATCCAATTTTAAACTGCTAGAAAGGATAAATGAAACAATGATCTCATTTTGCACAACGAAATACTACACAAAAGCAGTACATGCCCAACAAGTACTAAACTGCAAAGAAGAAAAACATGAACCATATATTGCTGCTTGTAAATTCAAGTAGATTGAACATTCTAATTTCCAAATGGGGCACATAGCACAACTTGGAGATCCAGGTAAAACTACAAATTTAAGCTAAAAAGCTTCTTTAGCATGACTAGCTTGAAATGGAGATGCTGGTGGTATGGTGTGCCACAGCTAAATGGTCAATCTTCATAACCATGATATACAACTGAACACACTAACCGAGCAACCTTTTTTATATGCGTAAAACAAGAAAAGATAAATCGTAACATTAACATTAGAAGCTACCCACAGGAATAGCTATCATTCTATTTCGAACCGGCACCGAATCAAACACACGTACCCCGCAACCGACGTTGCATGGAAAATAAATGCGCATAATTCACTTGCCTCGTAGGCCTCAGTTATCTGCTTGAACCTGGCCTCAGCCTCGGCGCCACCAGTCGGATTCTTGTCGGGGTGCCACATCCTAGCGAGCCGCCGGTACGACTTCTTGAGGTCCTCCAATGTGGCATTCCGGTTCACCTTGAGGATGTTGTAGTAGTCCATCGCCTCTTTGCCTTTCACAGACACAAGCAAACCACAGATGAGCAATCAAAACCCTAACCCTAGATCACCATGCTTCCAGACCCCCAAATCCGCAAGAACCCCACCAAATTCAGACAAACTTTGGGTGGTCTAGATCCTACCTTTCGTCCACCGCAACCTGTTCAACACTGGATTCTCGGCAGCGGCGCCAAGAAATCGACGAAATCTGCACAAGAAACGCGGTGGAAATGCCTAGCCTCGCGCGACCTTCAATCCTCAGATATAACCCGGTAAGAATTTGCCGGAGGACAGCCGCAAGATCGTGCCTTCCGTCTATCTACAACCAAACAGCGCCGAATCAATACGCCAGAAATGCGACGGATACTGAGATACAGATGAGCCAGAGGGGGGAGAGGAAGATAAGGAACAAAACCGCCACCTGCGGCTTCGAAACGCCGCCGGAAATCTCACCGGAGAATGGGCTCCGCCGCTTCGGAAACCTCCGCCTTCCCCCTCTCGCCGCGAATCTGCGGCAAGGGGGCGGAGCCGCCCTGATCTCGCGAAATAATTTTTGCAACTGACCTTTTTTTTTCTCCCTCTTGCTATTTTTTCCTTTTATCTTTTGTCTATAGGGAGGATATGGATTTATTTATATTAGTTTTCGGGGCTTTTAAGGAAGGGGAGGAGTGGGATACTCCGTATGGCTTTTTGGCTGGTCTGATTTTGAAATTGGTGCGGCGGCTATTCATGGGTGATTGGAAAATTGCTCATTTCCTTTATATTTGTGTATCATTTTCTATCAATGAAAAGGAATATTGCGCATTTGTGTAAAACACACCGTCAAACGAATGTTTCTAGTTTTTGCCCCAACTTTTCATTGCAATCCCTTCCCAACTTTGATATCTCTCGCTGATAATTTAATTATGTTGGGATCAATTTCTTCATTTTTTTTTCTTTTCACGCATACGCAAGATTGTGTATCATTTCATTGATAGGTGAAGGATGAAACAACTACAAGATGCAACTCGCACCCCTGTATGCACAAGATGGCATGATTGCAAGCACATGAGCGCAACAAGAAAAAGAGATGCTCGCCCCTAAGACAAAAGGTCTTCATCTCGGGGCAACATCAGGTTGAGCCCCTTGGCTCCACCCCTATCCCAAAGCCTAGTCTCCTACTCGACAATGCGGACAAAGTGTGCGACGAAGTATGTCAACCTGTCAAAAATGCATCCATTTCGATGCTTTCAGAGACACCAAACAGTGAGGATAGGCCCTTATGCAAGGCAGGAGAGCATGATCGGGAGAGCTCGGCCACCAGTCCAAGAAAGGCGGCTCCGGATGGGGCATGTTTGCGGGGCCTACATGGCAACCAGGAAGAGAGCGTCATAGAAGGAAGTAGTCGAGTACATCCCAGAGGTAGGCCATCGCCAGCGGGGCATGTTAGGGGTGGTCGAGAGGGTGTGTATTGAATCCTCCGCCATAACTCTACGTACTGAACCGAAGCGGCTGGATGATTGCTTGTATCTGCATTTGTAATTCCCTGAAGAGGAGAGGATGATGCAGCACAACAAAGGTAAGTATTTTCCTCAGTTATGAAACCAAGGTTATCAATCCAGTAGGAGAACCAAGCAACACTATGTAAATATCACCTGCACAAAAACAACAAAAACTTGCAACCCAATGCGTAAGAGGGGTTGTCAATTCCTCCTCGGTATTGAGATAGATTAAATTGTATTGAATTTGACAAATAGATCTAGCAAAAAAAATAAAGAAAGGAAAATCATAGGAAGGTATTTTTCGTTTTATATGATAGGAAAATAGACCAGGGGCCGTAGTTTTCACTAGAGGCTTCCCTCGAGAAAATAGCATATTGTGGGTAAACAAATTATTGTTGGACAATTGATAGAAAAGCGAATAATCAAGATGATATCCAAGGCAATGATCATGTATATAGGCATCACTTCCAAAATTAATAGACTGAAACGATTCTGCATCTACTAATATTACTCCACACATCGACTGCTATCCAGCATGCATCTAGCACTACAGGAATCAGGCACTTTGTCGTTCGCCATGGCGGACGGCAAAGGCATACACGGCGGACGGCAAAGGTCTTTGCCGTCCGTCAGCTGACGGCAACATATCCGGCTGAATGGGCTACGACGAAGGCTTCTGTGCTGTCCGCCAGCGGACAGCAAAGGTCCTGGACGGCCACATGGCAGCTTCTGGCCGTTAGGGGGCTAACGGTGCGCTTTGCCGTCCGTTGGCGGACGACAAAGACCATTGCACCTTTGCCGTCAGCTAGCGGACGACAAAGTAACCAAATAGGCCAGCCCCAGATTGTACAGGCAACTACCACATGGCATCTTTGCCGTTTGCTGGCGAACGGCAAATTTCTTTACCGTTGGCCAGCGGACGACAAAGATCCTGTATAGCCCCTGTTTTTTTCTTAAATTCATTCAATTTGAACACACACATTTTCAACACACAAATTTCACAAAAGATATATCCAACACACAAGTTTCATCATATATACATACATAACCAACACATAGTTCTATCCATACATATTACAAAAGTTTCACATTGTTCATCCAACACCGTTATCCATCCATCCATATAACAAGTTCCATCCATACAAGTTCATCGATACAAAATAAAAGCAGAAAGGGAAAAGAAGCATTCCATCCATGCAAGCTTTCGTGAATTAGATAAAATCTGCAAAATGGGAAACAAGAAAGTTAGAAGAAGAAGAAGACTGGAATAAGAAGTAAGCATACTTAGGTAAAATGGAGCTAACCTAGCTAATTATGCCATTTTTGAGTGAACTAAGCATATTATGCCATTTTTGATATAAAACAGCTAAGTATAGGTCTTTATTGAGCTAACCTAGGTAACTAAGCATATTAGAGCTAACTTAGAGCTAACTTAGGTCATTTTGGAGAAGAAGAAGAAGAAGAAGAAGAAGAAGAAGACTAGAAGAAGAAGAATAATAAGAAGAAGAAGAAGACCTGAAGAAGAAGAAGAAGAAGAGTAGAAGAAGAAGAAGAAGAAGAAGGTTTTTACCCTTTTCCTTCTCATTCTTCTTCTTTTATTCTTTCTTTTTCTTCTCTTTCTTCTTCTATTCTTTCTTTTTCTCCTCTTCCTTGTTTTTCTTCTTCTTATCCTTGTTTGTGTCATTTTAGAGCTTACATAGGTAATTATGCCAATTTTTAGCTAACTAAGCTTATTATGTCAATTTGGAGGAAAATAAGGTAAGTATAGGTCATTTTTATGCTAACATAAGTAATTTTGGAGCTAACCTAGCTAAAATGGATCATATTGGAGCTAACCTAGGTAAACTTGGTCATTTTGGAGCTAACCTAGGTAAACTTGGTCATTTTGGAGCTAACCTAGCTAACATGGATCATATTGGAGCTAACCTAGGTAAACTTGGTCATTTTGAAGCTAACCTAGGTAAAATGGATCATATTGGAGCTAACCTAGGTTAAATGGGTCATTTTGGAGCTAACTTAACTAATTATGCCATTTTTGAGTTAACTAAGCATAATAATGCCATTTTTTACACAAGCAAGCCAAGTGTATGTCATTATTGAGCAAACCTAGGAAACTAAGCATATTAGAGATAACTTAGCATATTAGGGCTAACTTATGTCATTTTGGAGGAAACAAAGCTAAGTATATAAAAATCATTTTGGAGATCTGACATACCTGACATAGTTCACTCATCATTCTTCTTCTCCTTCTCCTTCCTCACCCCGATGCGCCAAGAGCGGCGAGGCGGTGGAGGCAGTTGAAGGAAATATGCCCTAGAGGCAATAATAAAGTTGTTATTCATATTTCCTTATATCATGATAAATATTTATTATTCATGCTAGAATTGTATTAACCGGAAACTTGGTACATGTGTGAATACATAGACAAACAGAGTGTCACTAGTTTGCTTCTACTTAACTAGCTCATTGAATCAATGATGGTTATGTTTCCTAACCATAGACATGAGTTGTCATTTGATTAACGGGATCACATCATTAGAGAATGATGTGATTGACTTGACCCATCCGTTAGCTTAGCACGATGATTGTTTAGTTTGTTGCTATTGCTTTCTCCATAACTCTACATGTTCCTATGACTATGAGATCATGCAACTCTCGAATACCGGAGGAACACTTTGTGTGCTACCAAACGTCACAATGTAACTAGGTGATTATAAAGGTGCTCTACAGGTGTCTCCGATGGTGTTTGTTGAGTTGGCATGGATCAAGATTAGGATTTGTCACTCCGATTGTTGGAGGGGTATCTTTGGGCCCTCTCGGTAATGTACATCACAATAAGCCTTGCAAGCAATGTAGCTAATGAGTTACTTACAGGATGTAGCATTACGGAACGAGTAAAGATTGAAGGAAATATGCCCTAGAGGCAATAATAATGTTATTATTTTATTTCCTTATATCATGATAAATGTTTATTATTCATGCTAGAATTGTATTATCCGGAAACATAATACTTGTGTGAATACATAGACAAACTAAACGTCACTAGTATGCCTCTACTTGACTAGCTCGTTAATTAAAGATGGTTATGTTTCCTAACCATAGACATGTGTTGTCATTTGATTAACGGGATCACATTATTAGGAGAATGATGTGATTGACATGACCCATTCCATTAGCTTAGCACCCGATCGTTTAGTATGTTGTTATTGCTTTCTTCATGACTTATACATGTTCCTATGACTATGAGATTATGCAACTCCCATTTGCCGGAGGAACACTTTGTGTGCTACCAAACGTCACAATGTAACTGGGTGATTATAAAGGAGCTCTACAGGTGTCTCCAAAGGTAAATGTTGGGTTGGCGTATTTCGAGATTAGGATTTGTCACTCCGATTGTCGGAGAGGTATCTCTAGGCCCTCTTGGTAATGCACATCACATAAGCCTTGTAAGCATTGCAACTAATGAGTTAGTTGTGAGATGATGTATTACGAAACGAGTAAAGAGACTTGCCGGTAACGAGATTGAACTAGGTATTGAGATACCGATGATCGAATCTCGGGCAAGTAACATACCGATGACAAAGGGAACAACGTATGTTGTTATGCGGTCTGACCGATAAAGTGTTGGGGAACATTGCAGAAAACAAAAAAATTTCCTACGGTTTCACCAAGATCCATCTATGAGTTCATCTAGCAACAAGTGATCGGATTGCATCTACATACCTTTGTAGATCACGCGCGGAAGCGTTCAAAGAACGGGGATGAGGAAGTCGTACTCGACATGATCCAAATCACCGGAGATCCTAGCGCCGAACGGACGGCACCTCCGTGTTCAACACACGTATAGTCAGCGTGACGTCTCCTCCTTCTTGATCCAGCAAGGGGGGAGGAGAGGTTGATGAAGATCCAACAGCACGACGGCGTGGTGGTGGATGCAGGGCGTCACCGCAGCAGGGCTTCGCCGTTATACTGCGAGAGGGAGAGGTGTAGCAGGGGAGAGGGAGGCGCCAAGACTCAAGGGTGTTGCTGCCCCCTCCCTCCCCCCCTTTATATAGGCCCCTAGGGGGGTGCGCCGGCCCTAGGAGATGGGAACTCCTGGGGAGGGGCGGCCAAGGGGTGGAGTGCCCCCCAAGCCAGGTGGAGCGCCCCCCCACCCTAGGGTTCCCAACCCTAGGCACATGGGATGGGCCAAGGGGGGCGCACCAGCCCACTATGGGCTGGTTCCCCTCCCCACTTTGGCCCATGGGGCCCTCCAGGATGGGTGGCCCCACCCGGTGGACCCCCGAGACCCTTCCGGTGGTCCCGGTACAATACCGGTGACCCCGAAACTCTCCCGATGGCCGAAACTGCACTTCCTATATATAATTTTTCACATCTAGACCATTCCGGAACTCCTCGTGACGTCCAGGATCTCATCCGGGACTCCGAACAACTTTCGGGTACTGCATATTCATATCTCTACAACCCTAGCGTCACCGAACCTTAAGTGTGTAGACCCTACGGGTTCGGGAGACATGTAGACATGACCGAGACGGCTCTCCGGTCAATAACCAATAGCGGGATCTGGATACCCATGTTGGCTCCCACATGCTCCTTGATGATCTCATCGGATGAACCACGATGTCGAGGATTCAAGCAACCCCGTATACAATTCCCTTTGTCAATCGGTACGTTACTTGCCCGAGATTCGATCGTCGGTATCCCAATACCTCGTTCAATCTCGTTACTGGCAAGTCACTTTACTCGTACCGTAATGCATGATCCCGTGACCAGACACTTGGTCACTTTGAGCTCATTATGATGATGCATTACCGAGTGGGCCCAGAGATACCTCTCCGTCATACGGAGTGACAAATCCCAGTCTTGATCCGTGTCAACCCAACAGACACTTTCGGAGATACCCGTAGTATACCTTTATAGTCACCCAGTTACGTTGTGATGTTTGGTATACCTAGAGCACTCCTACGGTATCCGGGAGTTACACGATCTCATGGTCTAAGGAAAAGATACTTGACATTGTAAAAACTCTAGCAAACGAACTATACGATCTTGTGCTATGTTTAGGATTGGGTCTTGTCCATCACATCATTCTCCTAATGATGTGATCCCGTTATCAATGACATCCCCATGTCCATAGCCAGGAAACCATGACTATCTGTTGATTAACAAGCTAGTCAACTAGAGGCTCACTAGGGACACATTGTGGTCTATGTAATCACACATGTATTACGATTTCCGAATAATACAATTAAAGCATGAATAATAGACAATTATCATGAACAAGGAAATATAATAATAATTTTATTATTGCCTCTAGGGCATATTTCCAACAGTCTCCCACTTGCACTAGAGTCAATCATCTAGTTACATTGTGATGAATCGAACACCCATGGAATTCTGGTGTTGATCATGTTTTGCTCTAGGGAGAGGTTTAGTCAACGGATCTGCTACATTTAGGTCCGTATGTACTTTACAAATCTCTATGTCTCCATTTTGAACACTTTCACGAATGGAGTTGAAGCGACGCTTGATATGCCTGGTCTTCCTGTGAAACCTGGGCTCCTTGGCAAGGGCAATAGCTCCAGTGTTGTCACAGAAGAGAGTCATCGGGCCCGACACATTGGGTATGACTCCTAGGTCGGTAATGAACTCCTTCTCCCAGACTGCTTCGTGTGCTGCCTCCGAGGCTGCTATGTACTCCGCTTCACATGTAGATCCCGCCACAATGCTTTGCTTGCAACTGTACCAGCTTATTGCCCCACCATTCAAAATATACATGTATCCGGTTTGTGACTTAGAGTCATCCAGATCTATGTCAAAGCTAGCATTGACGTAACCCTTTACGACGAGCTCTTCATCACCTCCATAAACGAGAAACATTTCCTTAGTCATTTTCAGGTACTTTAGGATATTCTTGACCGCTGTCCAGTGTTCCTTGCCGGGATTACTTTGGTACCTACCTACCAAACTTACGGCAAGGTTTACATCAGGTCTGGTACACAACATGGCATACATAATAGAACCTATGGCTGAGGCATAGGGGGTGACACTCATCTCTTCTATATCTTCCGCCGTGGTCGGACATTGAGCTGAGGCATAGGGGGTGACACTCATCCCTTCTTAGATTGATCCATATTGAACTTCTTCAATATCTTATCAAGGTATGTGCTTTGTGAAAGACATATGAGGCGTCTTGATCTATCTCTATAGATCTTGATGCCTAATATATAAGCAGCTTCTCCAAGGTCCTTCATTGAAAAACTCTTATTCAAGTAGGCCTTAATGCTGTCCAAAAGCTCTATATCATTTCCCATCAAAAGTATGTCATCTACATATAATATGAGAAATGCTACAGAGCTCCCACTCACTTTCTTGTAAACGCAGGCTTCTCCATAAGTCTGCATAAACCCAAATGCTTTGATCATCTCATCAAAGCGAATGTTCCAACTCCGAGATGCTTGCACCAGCCCATAAATCGAGCGTTGGAGCTTGCACACCTTGTCAGCATTCTTAGGATCGACAAAACCTTCCGGCTGCATCATATACAGTTCTTCCTTAAGATAACCGTTAAGGAATGTCGTTCTGACGTCCATTTTCCATATCTCATAATCATAGTATGCGGCAATTGCTAACATGATTCGGACGGACTTCAGCTTTTCTACGGGAGAGAATGTCTCATTGTAGTCAACCCCTTGAACTTGTCGATAACCCTTAGCGACAAGCCTAGCTTTATAGATGGTCACATTACCATCCGCGCCTATCTTCTTCTTAAAGATCCATTTATTTTCTATGGCTCGCCGATCATCGGGCAAGTTAGTCAAAGTCCATACTTAGTTTTCATACATGGATCCTATCTCAGATTTCATGGCTTCCAGCCACTTGTCGGAATCCGGGCCCGCCATCGCTTCTTCATAGTTCGAAGGTTCACCGTTGTCTAACAACATGATTTCCAAGACAGGGTTGCCGTACCACTCTGGTGCGGAACGTGTCCTTGTGGACCTTCGAAGTTCAATAGGTGCTTGATCAGAAGTATCTTGATCATCATCATTAACTTCCTCTCTAATTGGTGCAGGCACCACAGGAACATTTTCCTGAGTTGCGCCACTTTCCGGTTCAAGAGGTAATACTTCATCAAGTTCTACTTTCCTCCCACTTACTTCTTTCGAGAGAAACTCCTTCTCTAGAAAGGATCCATTCTTGGCAACAAAGATCTTGCCTTCGGATCTAAGGTAGAAGGTATACCCAATAGTTTCTTTAGGGTATCCTATGAAGACGCATTTTTCTGACTTGGGTTCGAGCTTTTCAGGTTGAAGTTTCTTGACATAAGCATCGCATCCCCAAACTTTTAGAAACGACAGCTTAGGCTTCTTCCCAAACCATAATTCATACAGTGTCGTCTCAATGGATTTTGACGGAGCCCTATTTAAAGTGAATGAGGCAGTCTCTAAAGCATAGCCCCAAAATGACAGCGGTAAATCGGTAAGAGACATCATAGATCGCACCATATCCAATAGAGTGCGATTACGATGTTCGGACACACCATTACGCTGAGGTGTTCCAGGCGGCGTGAGTTGTGAAACTATTCCACATTTTCTTAAGTGTGTACCAAATTCGTGACTCAAGTATTCTCCTCCATGATCTGATCGCAAAAACTTGATTTTTTCTGTCATGTTGATTCTCAACCTCACTCTGAAATTCCTTGAACTTTTCAAAGGTTTCAGACTTGTGTTTCATTAAGTAGATATACCCATATCTACTCAAGTCATCAGTGAGGGTGAGAACATAACGATAGCCACCACGAGCCTCAACACTCATTGGACCGCACACATCAGTATGTATGATTTCCAATAGGTTGGTTGCTCGCTCCATTGTTCCTGAGAATGGAGTCTTGGTCATCTTACCCATGAGGCATGGTTCGCACGTGTCAAATGATTCGTAATCAAGAGACTCTAAAAGTCCATCTGCATGGAGCTTCTTCATGCGTTTGACACCTATGTGACCAAGGCGGCAGTGCCACAAGTATGTGGGACTATCATTATCAACCTTACATCTTTTGGCATTCACACTATGAATATGTGTAGCATTACGCTCGAGATTCATTATGAATAAACCATTCACCATAGGAGCATGACCATAAAACATATCTCTCATATAAATAGAACAACCATTATTATCGGATTTAAATGAGTAGCCATCTCGTATTAAACGAGATCCTGATACAATGTTCATGCTCAAACTTGGCACTAAATAACAATTATTGAGGTTCAAAACTAATCCCGTAGGTAAATGTAGAGGTAGCGTGCCGACGGCGATCACATCGACCTTGGAACCATTCCCGACGCGCATCGTCACCTCGTCCTTCGCCAGTCTCCATTTATTCCGCAGCTCCTGCTTTGAGTTACAAATGTGAGCAACTGCACCGGTATCAAATACCCAGGAGCTACTATGAGTACTGGTAAGGTACACATCAATTACATGTATATCACATATACCTTTCGTTTTGCCGGCCTTCTTGTCCGCTAAGTATTTGGGGCAGTTCCGCTTCCAGTGACCACTTCCCTTGCAATAAAAACACTCAGTCTCGGGCTTGGGTCCATTCTTTGGCTTCTTCCCGATAGCTTGCTTACCGGGCGCGGCAACTCCCTTGCCGTCCTTCTTGAAGTTCTTCTTACCCTTGCCTTTCTTGAACTTAGTGGTTTTATTCACCATCAACACTTGATGGTCCTTTTTGACTTCTACCTCTGCTGATTTCAGCATCGCAAATACTTCAGGAATGGTCTTTTCCATCCCCTGCATATTGAAGTTCATCACAAAGCTCTTGTAGCTTGGTGGAAGCGACTGGAGGATTCTGTCAATGACCGCGTCATCCGGGAGATTAACTCCCAACTGAGTCAAGCGGTTATGTAACCCAGACATTGTGAGTATGTGCTCACTGACAGAACTATTTTCCTCCATCTTACAGCTGAAGAACTTGTCAGAGACTTCATATCTCTCGACCCGGGCATGAGCTTGGAAAACCATTTTCAGCTCTTCGAACATCTCATATGCTCCGTGTCGCTCAAAACGCTTTTGGAGCCCCGGTTCTAAGCTGTAAAGCATGCCACACTGAACGAGGGAGTAATCATCATCACGTGTCTGCCAAGCGTTCATAACGTCTTGGTTCTGTGGGACGGGTGCGTCACCTAGCAGTGCTAGTAGGACATAATCTTTCTTGGCAGCTATGAGGATGATCCTCAGGTTCCGGCCCCAGTCCGTATAGTTGCTGCCATCGTCTTTCAGCTTGGTTTTCTCTAGGAACGCGTTGAAGTTGAGGAGAACGTTGGCCATTTGATCTACAAGACATATTGTAAAGATTTTAGACTAAGTTCATGATAATTAAGTTCATCTAATCAAATTATATAATGAACACCCACTTAGATAGACATCCCTCCAGTCATCTAAGTATAACATGATCCGAGTTAACTAGGCCGTGTCCGATCATCACATGAGACAGACTAGTCAACATCGGTGAACATCTTCATGTTGATCGTATCTTCTATACGACTCATGCTCGACCTTTCGGTCATCTGTGTTCCGAGGCCATGTCTATACATGCTAGGCTCGTCAAGTCAACCTAAGTGTTTGCATGTGTAAATCTGTCTTACACCCGTTGTATGTGAACGTTGGAATCTATCACACCAGATCATCACGTGGTGCTTCGAAACAACGAACTGTCGCAATGGTGCATAGTTAGGGGGAACACTTTCTTGAAATTATTATGAGGGATCATCTTATTTACTACCGCTGTTCTAAGTAAACAAGATGCAAAACATGATAAACATCACATGCAATCAAATAATAATAGTGACATGATATGGCCAATATCACATAGCTCCTTTGATCTCCATCTTGGGGCTCCATGATCATCTTGTCACCGGCATGACACCATGATCTCCATCATCATGATCTCCATCATCGTGTCTCCATGAAGTTGCTCGCCAACTATTACTTCTACTACTATGGCTAACACGTTTAGCAATAAAGTAAAGTAATTTACATGGCGTTTCTCAATGACACGCAGGTCATACAAAAAATAAAGACAACTCCTATGGCTCCTGTCGGTTGTCATACTCATCGACATGCAAGTCGTGATTCCTATTACAAGAACATGATCTCATACATCACATATATATCATTCATCATTCATCACAACTTTGGCCATATCACATCACAAAGCACTTGCTGCAAAAACAAGTTAGACGTCCTCTAATTGTTGTTGCAAGTTTTACATGGCTGCAAAAGGGTTCTAGCAAGAACGTTTTCTTACCTACGTAAAAGCCACAACGTGAGTTGTCAACTTCTATTTACCCTTCATAAGGACCCTTTTCATCGAATCCGCTCCAACTAAAGTGGGAGAGACAGACACCCGCTAGCCACCTTATGCAACTAGTGCATGTCAGTCGGTGGAACCAGTCTTACGTAAGCGTACGTGTAAGGTCGGTCCGGGCCGCTTCATCCCACAATACCGTTGAAGCAAGATAAGACTAGTAGTGGCAACAAAGTTGACAACATCTACGCCCACAACAAATTGTGTTCTACTCGTGCAAGGAGAACTACGCATAGACCTAGCTCATGATGCCACTGTTGGGGAACGTTGCAGAAAACAAAAAAATTTCCTACGGTTTCACCAAGATCCATCTATGAGTTCATCTAGCAACGAGTGATCGGATTGCATCTACATACCTTTGTAGATCACACGCGGAAGCGTTCAAAGAACGGGGATGAGGAAGTCGTACTCGACGTGATCCAAATCACCGGAGATCCTAACGCCGAACGGATGGCACCTCTGTGTTCAACACACGTACGGTCAACGTGACGTCTCCTCCTTCTTGATCCAGCAAGGGGGGAGGAGAGGTTGACGAAGATCCAGCAGCACGATGGCGTGGTGGTGGATGCAGGGCGTCACCGCAGCAGGGCTTCGCCGTTATACTGCGAGAGGGAGAGGTGTAGCAGGGGAGAGGGAGGCGCCAAGACTCAAGGGTGTTGTTGCCCCCTCCCTCCCCCCCCCTTTATATAGGCCCCTAGGGGGGTGCACCGGCCCTAGGAGATGGGAACTCCTGGGGGGGCGGCCAAGGGGTGGAGTGCCCCCCAAGCCAGGTGGGGCGCCCCCCCACCCTAGGGTTCCCAACCCTAGGCGCATGGGGTGGGCCAAGGGGGGCACACCAGCCCACTATGGGCTGGTTCCCCTCCCCACTTTGGCCCATGGGGCCCTCCGAGATGGGTGGCCCCACCCGGTGGACCCCCGAGACCCTTCCGGTGGTCCCGGTACAATACCGGTGACCCCGAAACTCTCCCGATGGCCGAAACTGCACTTCCTATATATAATTCTTCACCTCCGGACCATTCCGGAACTCCTCGTGACGTCCAGGATTTCATCCGGGACTCCGAACAACTTTCGGGTTACTGCATATTCATATCTCTACAACCCTAGCGTCACCGAACCTTAAGTGTGTAGACCCTACGGGTTCGGTAGACATGTAGACATGACCAAGACGGCTCTCCGGTCAATAACCAACAGCGGGATCTGGATACCCATGTTGGCTCCCACATGCTCCTCGATGATCTCATCGGATGAACCACGATGTCGAGGATTCAAGCAACCCCGTATACAATTCCCTTTGTCAATCGGTACGTTACTTGCCCGAGATTCGATCGTCGGTATCCCAATACCTCATTCAATCTCATTACCGGCAAGTCACTTTACTCGTACTGTAATGCATGATCCCGTGACCAGACACTTGGTCACTTTGAGCTCATTATGATGATGCATTACCGAGTGGGCCCAGAGATACCTCTCCGTCATACGGAGTGACAAATCCCAGTCTTGATCCGTGTCAACCCAACAGACACTTTCGGAGATACCCATAGTATACCTTTATAGTCACCCAGTTACGTTGTGACGTTTGGTATACCCAGAGCACTCCTATAGTATCCGGGAGTTACAAGATCTCATGGTCTAAGGAAAAGATACTTGACATTGTAAAAACTCTAGCAAACGAACTATACGATCTTGTGCTATGTTTAGGATTGGGTCTTGTCCATCACATCATTCTCCTAATGATGTGATCCTGTTATCAATGACATCCCCATGTCCATAGCCAGGAAACCATGACTATCTGTTGATTAACGAGCTAGTCAACTAGAGGCTCACTAGGGACACATTGTGGTCTATGTAATCACACATGTATTACGATTTCCGGATAATACAATTAGAGCATGAATAATAGACAATTATCATGAACAAGGAAATATAATAATCATTTTATTATTGCCTCTAGGGCATATTTCCAACATAAAGATCTTCGTAGAATAAGTGGGAGCCAATATGAGCATCCAGGTTCCGCTATTGGTTATTGACCGGAGACATGTCTCGGTCATGTCTACATTGTACTTGAACCCGTAGGGTCCGCACGCCTAAGGTTTCGATGACAGTTATATTATGAGTTTATGAGTTTTGATGTACCGAAGTTAGTTCGGAGTCCCGGATGTGATCACAGACATAACGAGGAGTCTCGAAATGGTCAAGACATAAATATTGATATATTGGATGGCTATATTCAGACACCGGAAGTGTTCCGGATGATTTCAGAGAAAACCGGAGTACCGGAGGGTTACCTGAACCCCCCGGGAGAAGTAATGGGCCATATGGGCCTTAGTGGAGAGAGAGAAGGGCAGCTAGGGTGGGTCGCGCGCCTCCTCCCCCCTGGTCCGAATTGGACTAGGAGAGGGGGGGCAGCGCCCCCCTTTCCTTCTCCCTCCCCACTTCCTTTCCCCACTTCCTTTCCCCTTCCTAGTAGGAGTCCTACTCCTACTAGGAGGAGAACTCCTCCTTGGCGCGCCAATAGGGCCGGCCGGCCTCCTCCCCTTGCTCCTTTATATACAGGGGCAGGGGGCACCCCTAGACACACAAGTTGATCCACGTGATCATTTTCTTAGCCATGTGCGGTGCCCCCTTCCACCATAGTCCTCGATAATATTGTAGTGGTGCTTAGGCGAAGCCCTACGATAGTAGAACATCATGATCGTCACCACGCCGTCGTGCTGACGGAACTCTTCCCCGACACTTTGCTGGATCGGAGTCCGGGGATCGTCATCGAGCTGAACGTGTGCTAAAACTCAGAGGTGCCGTAGTTTCGGTGCTTGATCGGTCGGGCCATGAAGACGTACAACTACATCAACCACGTTGTGCTAACGCTTCCGCTGTCGGTCTACGAGGGTACGTAGATCACACTCTCCCCTCTCATTGTTATGCATCACCATGATCTTGCGTGTGCGTAGGAATTTTTTTGAAATTACTACGTTCCCCAACAGTGGTATCAGAGCCAGGTTTTATGTGTTGATGTTATATGCACGAGTAGAACACAAGTGAGTTGTGGGCGATATAAGTCATACTACTTACCAGCATGTCATACTTTGGTTCGACAGTATTGTTGGACGAAGCGGCCCGGACCAACATTACGCGTACGCTTACGCGAGACCGGTTCTCCCGACGTGCTTTGCACAAAGGTGGCTAGCGGGTGTCAGTTTCTCCAATTTTAGTTGAACCGAGTGTGGCTACGCCCGGTCCTTGCGAAGGTTAAAACAGCACCAACTTGACAAACTATCGTTGTGGTTTTGATGCGTAGGTAATATTGGTTCTTACTTAAGCCCGTAGTAGCCACGTAAAACTTGCAACAACAAAGTAGAGGACGTCTAACTTGTTTTTGCAGGGCATGTTGTGATGTGATATGGTCAAGACATGATGCTAAATTTTATTGTATGAGATGATCATGTTTTGTAACCAAGTTATCGGCAACTGGCAGGAGCCATATGGTTGTCGCTTTATTGTATGCAATGCAATTGCGCTGTAATGCTTTACTTTATCACTAAGCGGTAGCGATAGTCGTAGAAGCATAAGATTGGCGAGACGACAACGATGCTACGATGGTGATCAAGATGTCGCCCCGGTGACGATGGTGATCATGAAGGTGCTTCGAAGATGGAGATCACAAACACAAGATGATGATGGCCATATCATATCACTTATATTGATTGCATGTGATGTTTATCTTTTATGCATCTTATCTTGCTTTGTTTGACGGTAGCATTTTAAGATGATCTCTCACTAATTATCAAGAAGTGTTCTCCCTGAGTACGCACCGTTGCGAAAGTTCTTCGTGCTGAGACACCACGTGATGATCGGGTGTGATAGGCTCTACGTTCAAATACAACGGGTGCAAAACAGTTGCACACGCGGAATACTCAGGTTATACTTGACGAGCCAAGCATATACAGATATGGCCTCGGAACACGGAGACCGAAAGGTCGAGCGTGAATCATATAGTAGATATGATCAACATAGTGATGTTCACCAATGAAACTACTCCATCTCACGTGATGATCGGACATGGTTTAGTTGATTTGGATCACGTAATCACTTAGAGGATTAGAGGGATGTCTATCTAAGTGGGAGTTCTTTAGTAATATGATTAATTGAACCTAAATTTATCATGAACTTAGTACCTGATAGTATCTTGCTTGTTTATGTTTGATTGTAGATAGATGGCCCGTGCTGTTGTTCCGTTTAATTTTAATGTGTTCCTTGAGAAAGCAAAGTTGAAAGATGATGGTAGCAATTACACGGACTGGGTCCGTAACTTGAGGATTATCCTCATTGCTGCACAGAAGAATTACATCCTGGAAGCACCGCTGGGTGCCAGGCCTGCTGCTGGAGCAACACCAGATGTTATAAACGTCTGGCAGAGCAAAACTGATGACTACTCGATAGTTCAGTGTGCCATGCTTTACGGCTTAGAATCGGGACTTCAACGACGTTTTGAACGTCATGGAGCATATGAGATGTTCCAGGAGTTGAAGTTAATATTTCAAGCAAATGCCCGGATTGAGAGATATGAAGTCTCCAATAAGTTCTATAGCTGCAAGATGGAGGAGAACAGTTCTGTCAGTGAGCATATACTCAAAATGTCTCGGTATAATAATCACTTGATTCAATTGGGAGTTAATCTTCCAGATGATTGTGTCATTGACAGAATTCTCCAATCACTACCACCAAGCTACAAGAGCTTCGTGATGAACTATAATATGCAAGGGATGAATAAGACAATTCGCGAGCTCTTCGCAATGCTGAAAGCTGCGTAGGTAGAAATCAAGAAGGAGCATCAAGTGTTGATGGTCAACAAGACCACTAGTTTCAAGAAAAAGGGCAAAGGAAAGAAGAAGGGGAACTTCAAAAAGAACAACAAGCAAGTTGCTACTCAAGAGAAGAAACCCAAACCTGGACCTAAGCCTGAAACTGAGTGCTTCTACTACAAGCAGACTGGTCACTGGAAGCGGAACTGCCCCAAGTATTTGGCGGATAAGAAGGATGGCAAGGTGAACAAAGGTATATGTGATATACATGTTATTGATGTGTACCTTACTAATGCTCGCAGTAGCATCTGGGTATTTGATACTGGTTCTGTTGCTAACATTTGCAACTCGAAATAGGGACTACGGATTAAGCGAAGATTGGCTAAGGACGAGGTGACGATGCGCGTGGGAAATGGTTCCAAAGTCGATGTGATTGCGGTCGGCATGCTACCTCTACATCTACTGTCGGCGTTCTGGGAACGGGGGTCCCCAGACTTGCCTGCCTGCGGCCTACGGCGTGGCTCAAAAGGGGGCCCAGCGCGGCCCATCTTCATCAACACAGACCCAAGACCCTCGCGAGGGGCCAAGCCTCGCGGGGCGGACGACACGGAGCTTCCTTAGGCACGGCCTCATCAAGCTGGCTCGTGAGGAGGCGGAGAGATCAAGGCGGGGTACCTCACGAGGTGCCCGTGACGCAAGCCATGACGACCAAAGGCGCCAGGCGGGCGCCAACCGCGCAGTGTCCTCCTTTCCTCTTTGGTGCAAAGGGAGCAAGCGCAGGCGAGAGCATCAAGCAAAGGCACCCGTTTCGGTGCAACGAGACCAAGACCAGTCCAACGGAAGGGAGGAAGTCATTGTGGAGCCCAAGCCAGCGTCACCACCAGAGCCTTTGGCAGGCGAGGACCAACTTTAGTCAGGATAAGTGTACCAGATGTTCCCCTTCAAAATGGCCAATTGTTGGCGCCCTTCCCGCTCAATATTTGGGAAGAGGCCCAGGGCCTTTGCCTATAAATAGGACTAGCCACCCCCAGGGTAGAGGGGCAATCAAGAAGGGAGAATCTAGAAGCCAAGAGAGAAACTAGCTAGGATCGGATCGAGTAGCATCACACACACAGAGAGAGAAGGGCGACTGAACTCCTCCTAGCAGTTCATCCCCCCAGACAAGAACAGACCCTCACGAGGCTGTTCTTCCTTGTATTGCTCATCATCATCAGCCCAAGAGGCAATCCACCACACCACACACTGGAGTAGGGTATTACACCACAACGGTGGCCCGAACCAGTATAAACCATGTGTCTCTTGTGCTGTTCTTTCCATAGCTTAGATCTTAGCGAGGCGGAGGGGTGTAGGTAGGTAGAAGGCGAAATCTCCACGCGCACCCCAGTGTTCGAACCTTAAGGGTCTGTCGGAACCCGAAATCCAACATTTGGCGCGCCAGGTTGGGGTGCACCGGAATTCGTCTTCCACCACCCCGTTCTCCTCCGACCATCGCGTCCATGTCTGACGCTCGTCGGGCCCGCGCCGAGCGCCGGGCCGCTCTCGCTTCCCGCGTCGCCCATACGGCTCCTGTCGGCGGGCGTCCTTGCCGTTCCCCGTCACCTGCCGTCAACGCCGCCACCGGCCCGGCGGGGAACGAGCAGCAAGCATCGTCTCAGCATCCCTCCGTGCGGCAAGATGGCCGCACCGCTACTCCCTCGCTCACCCCAGCTGGTTCCTCGTCCCGCATGCTCCACGCACCCATGGAGGCTCGAGCTGCGCTCATCACGGCAAACGAGCTCCTGCGCTACCGTCCCGCCGACGACATCTACGAAGAATGGCTCGACCGCGTCGCCGAGCTCGTCCACGCCGCAGGGGGCTCTCCTGCGCCGTCCGTTCTGCTGCGCCGCACCCCGCCCCGCGCGGGCGACAAAGCTCCGGGGGCGCCCCAGCCGCCTCCTCCTCAAGAAGGCGCCATGGCTCCAAGGCACGTGGTCCCTGGGCGGAACCCGCTCTGTCAGGTGCCAGCGCGGCAAGAGCAGAGCTGCCAAGAAGTCCCTCACCCGCAAGAAGCTGCCCGGGCGCTCCCTGCTCCAGCACGTCGCGACCATGCTCCTGCTCCCGCACGTCAAGACCCCACGCTGCTCCCAGCTGCAGCGCGTGGGGACATGCAAGACCAAGATCTCCACCACCCAAGGCCTCCTGTGGCCACAGCAGGCTGCCGTGCCTTCACCATCGAGCTACGCAGCATCGCATGGCCCGGCAAGTTCAAGCCAGACCTGCCTCCTCGTTACGACGGCACAGCCGACCCTGCGGAGTTCCTCAAGCTCTATGAGCTGGGCATTGAAGCTGCCAACGGAGACGAGAAGGTCATGGCGAACTGGTTTCCCATGGCGCTCAAGGACGGGGCCCGCACCTGGCTCCTGAACCTGCCTCCAGGCACGATCTCCTGCTGGGACGAGATGCGCACCCGCTTCATCGCCAACTTCCAAGGTACTCGCGACCGGCCACCCGCCGTGAGCGACATGCGCCGCATCAAGCAACAACCCAGAGAGACCCTGCAGAAGTACATCCAGCGCTTCAACAATGCACGCCTCAAGATTCCCAAGGTGACCGAGGAGGCCATCATCTTAGCCTTCTCCGACGGCGTGCGCGATGTCAAGATGAAGGAGGAGCTGACGATGCATGAAGACCTGTGCACTTCCTTGGAGTTGTTCAACTTGGCAACCAAGTGCGCCAGGGCTGAGGAAGGCGTCTCTCCCTCCTCGAGCTGCCTACCGCGGACCCAGAAGAGAAGAAGCCCAAGGCTAAGGATGTGAAGCGCAAGGGGGCTGCCGTGCTCGCGGCAGAACCAGACACCAAGGGGGGCAGAGATCAGCCCGGATCTTCTAAGGGCAGTCGGTATCGTGTGTACCACGACCTCCACACCCATAACACCAACGAATGTCAAGAGCTCCGAGCCATGCGAGAAGGAAGGATCGGCCGTCGCCCCGACCACGGTGACCGGGGCTACGGTCGAGGAGGAGGAAGGAACGCAGGACACTGGGAAGACCGCTGCCCGCGCCAAGGGTGGCGCGATCGACCTCGCGAGGATCGCTGGCAAGACCCGCCTCGCGAGGGAGACTGGAGGGATCAGCCTCCGAGGATCGCCCGCAAGGCAACACATGCCTCCCTCCACTGCCGCCGCAGCCAAGGAGAAACAAGGACCGCCATCAGGACGAGGGGGCTGGGGGCTTCTAGGAGCCGCACGCGATCGCCTGCATCCTGGGCGGGGATCAAGCCCCAGCCTCTCAACGCATCTTCAAGCAGTTCGCCCGCGAAGTGAATGCAGTCCTCCCAAAGCTCGAAGCCACGCGCCCTCTCAAGTGGTCGGTGTGCGCCATCACGTTCAGCTCAGCAGATCAGCTCAAGTGTGTAGCCACAGCCGGAGTCCTCCCGATGCTTTGTTCCCCAATCATCAGCAACATGGTGGTCACCAGAACCCTCATCGATGGTGGGGCTGGGCTCAACGCCCTGTCCGTGGAAACATTCAACAATCTCCAAGTTCCCTACAACCAGCTTCAGCCAACCAAGCCTTTCTCCGGAGTCACCGACGGCTCCACGGTCCCGATTGGGCAGGTCCGCCTCCCTGTCACCTTCGGGGCACGCGACAACTACCGCACCGAGCTCATCGACTTCGACGTCGCTCACATTCGCCTGCCGTACAACGCCATCCTTGGGTACCCAGCGCTGGCCAAGTTCATGGTCGTAACTCACCACGGCTACAACGTCCTTAAGATGCCAGGAAGTGGCGGAGTCATCACGGTGCCCTGTGAAGAGAAGGATGCGGTGTGTTCCCTAGAACGAGCCTTTCAAGCTGCATCACTGGAAGACCCGGATCGCAGAAGCATGAGGCTTCCCGAGACCGCCCCCAAGAAGAAGAAGACATCGTCCGGCCCGACCCCTCAGAAGGCAGGCCCCTCAGGGCCTGTGCCTGCCCAGGGGGAACCTCCTTCCATCGCATAGGAAAGCGCGCCCGGCGCCCTCCTTAGGCAGGGCTCGGGGGCTCTCCCTTGGAGGGCCACCGACCTGGCTAAGGTCACGAGGGAGGTGCTTGGGCACCACATGGAGGCGTGTTTCGAAGCATGTTTCCCTCAAGAAGGAGTAAGGCAAGGAGAGCCAGACCCTCAGGAGTTCGTCAGCAAGGCCATTCAGGAGCTACAGGAGTCAAGAGTCATGAAAGGCGGCCGCCGCCTACCAGCTGTGGCTCCCCATCCAGGCGAGGATGGTGGGCTGCGCGTCTGCATCGACATACCAGGGCTCAATCGAGTCGCCTCTCTGGAGCGCCTCTGGCCCTCGCGAGTGGGGCGCTATGAAGGTCCACCCCACAGCTACGCTCGCATGCCTTACAGCTTGCCGAACGCGGCTGCCACGTACCAGCGCCTCATGAGGGGCATCATGGAGGCTCAAGAGGCCAGGCGTTCCGCAGCCCTGGCGGAGATGGAGATGGTCTGCGAGGAGCCACCAGCGCCTCCGGAGCCTCCCGAGGCCCCTGGGCCTGGGGGCTCGTGAGGATCGGCTTCCGCAGCCCACCGAGTCTGCTACACCAACACTCCTTCGTCCTCAACATCATTAGGTGACATCTTTCAAGTTTCATTTCCAGCTGGGAGCGCCCCCCAGGGCTGCATTATTCCCAGGCCGTGTGGGTCCGTCCCTGCGGCATGTATCCCTTTTATTTCATGTTGTTAGCTTACTTTGTTGGGGGCGCCCCACGGGCTGCATCATCCCCAAGTCGCTCGGGCCTGACCCAGTGATGTCTGCCTTCCCAGCATCTATTTGAATGAATCCACTCCTTCGCGGCTAATGTGTTTGATCTAGTTGCCCGCTCAACTGACGCCAACTGACGGAGCTGCTCCCAAACGGCATGACGCTTGCGCATGGGTCCGTCCCTGCAACGCCGACAAACCTAAATGGCTGAGCTCTGGCCGCGGAAGCCCCGCATGGTGCCACCTCGTCAAGCCTTCAGTGCCTCATCGCCCCTCGGAAGCAACCAACGACTGACTGTCAATTGTCATGGCAACCCCTCGTTCTTTCTATGATGGGTCTACAGGATCTCCTAAAGGAGCTGCGTCAGGCGAGGCCCTTGCGGTGTCTCCTTCACTCTCATCCGCGCGAACCGCTTGCACGTTAAAGGGGGGGGGTGCCTGAGCATCGCGACTCAGGGCTCCTACTGGCTCTCCAGCCCTCACCCTCTAGCCTTGTCCACGGCATCGCGACCTGGCATACCAGCGACGGCTGAGACTCGCTCGAGGGCCGGGACCTGAGGATGTAGAGCAGAAAGGGGAGCAAAGGCGAGAGGGGAGGGACACACGAGGACCTCGCCGAGCAACCTCACGCCTGCCGATGCATGGACCCGGCGACACACCAGAGAGCGGTCCCTGATTCTCAAGATAAATCACCACCCGGAAGCACCAGCTACCGTGGCACCATCCCCGCACCTAATGCAATCCCGTGTTAGCGACGCTGCTCTCCTTTCTCACCGAATGACGGCTGCTTGAGCACCAAAGGGGACCTCCTGAGCATCGCGACTCAGGGGCTCTTACCGGACCCCGGGTCACTCACCTCCTGGCCTTGACCACGGCATCGCGACCTGGCATACCAGCGACGGCTGAAGCCGCCTTGGAACTGGGACCTGTCGGCGCAGAGCACCAAGCCCTCGTGAGGTTCGAAAGGGAGAACTGAGCTAAGACCGAATGAGCAACTCGCACAATTCTACGACAAGGTTATATTAACAAACAGGATCACATGCACCTTACAAGCCCCCACGGGACGCGTCTTTGATTCCTTGCAGGGAACAGATCCTAAAAGGATGCTAACTACACGCGCCCCTGCAAAAGACGCCATTGTCAACAGCGGGCCGTCAAGCACCGGCACCAACCGGTGACTGTTGGGGAACGTAGCATAAATTCAAAATTTTCCTACATGTCACCAAGATCTATCTATGGAGTCATCTAGCAACGAGGGAGGAGTGGATCTACATACCCTTGTAGATCGCGCGCGGAAGCGTTCAAGAGAACGGGGTTGATGGAGTCGTACTCGTCGTGATCCAAATCACCGATGATCCTAGCACCGAACGGACGGCACCTCCGCGTTCAACACACGTACGGAGCAGAGACGTCTCCTCCTTCTTGATCCAGCAAGGGGGGAGGAGAGGTTGATGGATATCCAGCAGCACGACGGCGTGGTGGTGGAAGTAGCGGGATTCCAACAGGGCTTCGCCAAGCGCTGCGGGAGGAGGGAGATGTGTCATGGGAGGGAGAGGGAGGCGCCAGGGCTTAGGTGTTGTTGCCCTCCCTTCCCCCCACTGTATATAGGGCCAAGGGAGAGGGGGGGGGGGGCGCAGCCTTGGCCCTTCCTCCAAGGAAGGGTGCGGCCAGGGAGGAGTCCATCCTCCCCAAGGCACCTCGGAGGTGCCTTCCCCCTTTAGGACTCTTTCTTTCCCTTATCTCTTGGCGCATGGGCCTCTTGGGGCTGGTGCCCTTGGCCCATACAGGCCAAGGCGCACCCCCTACAGCCCATGTGGCCCCCGGGGCAGGTGGCCCCACCCGATGGACCCTCGGGACCCCTTTCGGCACTCCCGGTACAATACCGATAATGCGCGAAACTTTTCCGGCGACCAAAACAAGACTTCCCATATATAAATCTTTACCTCCGGACCATTCCGGAACTCCTCGTGACGTCCGGGATCTCATCCGGGACTCCGAACAACTTTCGGGTTACCGCATACTAATATCTCTATAACCCTAGCGTCACCGAACCTTAAGTGTGTAGACCCTACGGGTTCGGGAGACATGCAGACATGACCGAGATGACTCTCTGGTCAATAACAACAGCGGGATCTGGATACCCATGTTGGCTCCCACATGTTCCACGATGATCGATCTCATCGGATGAACCACGATGTCGAGGACTTAATCAATCCCGTATACAATTCCCTTTGTCTATCGGTATGATACTTGCCCGAGATTTGATCGTCGGTATCCCAATACCCTGTTCAATCTCGTTACCGGCAAGTCTCTTTACTCGTTTCGTAACACATCATCCCGTGATCAACTCCTTGATCACACTGTGCACATTATGATGATGTCCTACCGAGTGGGCCCAGAGATACCTCTCCGTTTACACGGAGTGACAAATCCCAGTCTCGATTCGTGCCAACCCAACAGACACTTTCGGAGATACCCGTAGTGCACCTTTATAGTCACCCAGTTACGTTGTGATGTTTGGCACACCCAAAGCACTCCTACGGTATCCGGGAGTTGCACAATCTCATGGTCTAAGGTAATGATACTTGACATTAGAAAAGCTTTAGCATACAAACTACATGATCTTTGTGCTAGGCTTAGGATTGGGTCTTGTCCATCACATCATTCTTCTAATGATGTGATCCCGTTATCAATGACATTCAATGTCCATGGTCAGGAAACCGTAACCATCTATTGATCAACGAGCTAGTCAACTAGAGGCTTACTAGGGACATGGTGTTGTCTACGTATCCACACATGTATCTGAGTTTCCTATCAATACAATTCTAGCATGGACAATAAACGGTTATCATGAACAAGGAAATATGATAATAACCAATTTATTATTGCCTCTAGGGCATATTTCCAACAGTCTCCCACTTGCACTAGAGTCAATAATCCAGTTCACATCGATATGTGATTAACACTCAAGGTCACATCCCCATGTGACTAACACCCAAAGAGTCTACTACAGTCAATAATCTAGTTCACATTACCATGTGATTAACACTCGATGAGTTCTGGGTTTGATCATGTTATGCTTGTGAGAGATGTTATAGTCAACGGATCTGAACCTTTTAGATCCGTGTGTGCATTACAAATCTCTATGTCATCTCCTAGATGCAGCTACCACGTTCTATTTGGAGCTATTCCAAACAATTGTTCTACTATACGAATCCAGTTTACTACTCAGAATAATCTGGATTAGTGTCAAAGTTTGCATCGGCGTAACCCTTTACGACGAACTCTTTTACCACCTCCATAATCGAGAAAATTCCTTAGTCCACTAGTTACTAAGGATAACTTTGACCGCTGTCCTGTGATCCTTTCTTGGATCACTCTTGTACCCCTTGACTGACTCATGGCAAGGCACACTTCAGGTGCGGTACACAGGATAGCATACTGTAGAGAGCCTATGATAAAAGCATAGGGGACGACCTTCGTCCTTCCTCTTTCTTCTGCCGTGGTCGAGCTTTAAGTCTTAACTTCATACCTTACAACTCAGGCAAGAACTCCTTCTTTGACTGATCCATCTTGAACACCTTCAAGATCATGTCAAGGTATGTGCTCATTTGAAAGTACCATTAAGCGTTTTGATCTATCCTTATAGATCTTGATGCTCAATGTTCAAGTAGCTTAATCCAGGCTTTCCATTGAAAAACACTTTCCACATAACCCTATATGCTTTCCAGAAATTCTACATCATTTCTGATCCATAATATGTCAACAACATATACTCATCAGAAATTCTATAGTGCTCCCACTCACTTCTTTGGAAATACAAGTTTCTCATAAACTTTGTATACACCCAAAATCTTTGATCATCTCATCAAAGCATACTTTCCAACTCCGAGATGCTTACTCCAGTCCTTAGAAGGATTGCTGGAGCTTTGCATACTTATTAGCATCTTTCAAGATTGACAAAACCTTCCGGTTGTATCACATACAACCTTTCCTCAAGAAAATCATCGAGGAAACAATGTTTTGACATCCTATCTGCAAGATTTCATAAATAATGCAGTAATCGCTAATATAATTCCAACGGACTCTTAGCATCGCTATGAGTGAGAAAGTCTCATCATAGTCAACTCCTTGAACTTGTCGGAAAATATCTTAACGACAAGTCGAGCTTTCTTTATGGTGATACTTACCATCATTGTCCGTCTTCCTTTTAAAATCCATATGTACCTAACAGCCTTACGACCATCAAGTAGTTCTTCCAAAGTCTACACTTTGTTTTCATACATGGATCCTCTCTCGGATTATATGGCCTCGAGCCATTTTGGAATCCGGGCCCACCATCGCTTCTTCAAAGCTCGTAGGTTCATTGTTGTCTAGCAACATGACTTCCAAGACAGGATTACTTACCACTCTGAAGTAGTACGCATCCTTGTCATCCCACAAGGTTTGTTAGTGACTTGATCTGAAGTTTCATGATCACTATCATAAGCTTCCACTTCAATTGGTGTAGGTGCCACAGGAACAACTTCCTGTGCCCTGCCACACACTAGTTGAAGAGACGGTTCAACAACCTTATGAAGTCTCCACCATCCTCCCACTCAATTCTTTCGAGAGAAACTTTTCCTCGAGAAAGGACCCGATTCTAGAAACAATCCCTTATTGCTTTCGGATCTGAGACAGGAGGTATACCCAACTGTTTTGGGTGTCCTATGAAGATGCATTTATCCGCTTAGGGTTCGAGCTTATCAGCCTGAAACTTTTCCACATAAGCGTCGCAGCCCCAAACTTTTAAGAAATGACAACTTAGGTTTCTCTAAACCATAGTTCATACGGTGTCATCTCATCGGAATTACGTGGTGCCCTATTTAAAGTGAATGTGGTTGTCTCTAATGCCTAACCCATAAACTATCGTGGTAATTCGATAAGAGACATCATGGTATGCATCATATCCAATAGGGTGCAGTTATGATGTTCGGACACACCATCACACTATGGTGTTCCAGGCTGTATTAGTTGTGAAACAATTTCCACAATGTCTTAATTCTGTGCCAAACTCGTAATTCAGATATTCATCTCTATGATCATATCATAGATATTTTATCCTCTTGTCACGATGATCTTTCAACTTCACCCTAAAATTACTTGAACCTTTCAATAATTCAGACGCGTGATTCATCAAGTAAATATACTCAACATCTACTCAAATCATCTGTGAAGTAAGAACATAACGATATCCACTACATGCCTCAGCACTCATTGGACTGCGCACATCAAGATGTATTACTTCCAACAAGTTGCTTTCTTGTTCCATTTTACTGAAAATGAGGCTTTCAGTCATCTTGCCCATGCGGTATGATTTGCATGTCTCAAGTGATTCGAAATCAAGTGAGTCCAAACGATCCATTTGTATAGAGTTTCTTCATGCATATCTACCAACAAACATGGTTCGCATGTCTCAATCCTTTCAAAAATGAGTGAGTCCAAAGATCCATCAACATGGAGCTTCTTCATGCGTTTTATACCGACATGACTTAAGTGGCAGTGCCACAAGTAGGTGGTACTATCATTACTATCCTATATCTTTTGGCATGAACATGTGTATCACTACGATCGAGATTCAATAAACCATTCATTTTAGGCGTAAGACCATTGAAGGTATTATTCAAATAAACAGAGTAACCATTATTCTCCTTAAATGAATAACCGTATCGCGATAGACATAATCCAATCATGTCTATGCTCAACGCAAACACCAAATAACAATTATTTAGGTTTTAATACCAATCTCGATGGTAGAGGGAGCGTGCGATGCTTGATCATATCAACCTTGGAAACACTTCCAACACATATCGTCAGCTCACCTTTAGCTAGTCTCCGTTTATTCCGTAGCTTTTATTTCGAGTTACTAACACTTAGCAACCGAACCGGTATCTAATACCCTGGTGCTACTAGGAGTACTAGTAACGTACACATTAACATAATGTATATCCAATATACTTCTATCGACAGTCTTCTCATCTACCAAGTATCTAGGGCAATTCTGCTCCAGTGGCTGTTCCCCTTTATTACAGAAGCACTTAGTCTCGGGCTTGGGTTCAACTTTGGGTTTCTTCACTTGAGCAGCAACTGAATTGCCGTTTCATGAAGTATCCCTTCTTGCCCTTGCCCTTCTTGAAACTAGTGGTTTCACCAACCATCAACAATTGATGCTCCTTCTTGATTTCTACTTTTGTGGTGTCAAACATCGCGAATATCTCAAGGATAATCATATATGTCCCTGATATATCATAGTTCATCATGAAGCTCTAGCAGCTTGGTGGTAATGACTTCGGAGAAACATCACTATCTCATCTGGAAGATCAACTCCCACTCGATTCAAATGATTGTTGTACTTAGACAATCTGAGCACAAGCTCAACAATTGAGCTTTTCTCCCTTAGTTGCAGGCTAAGAAAAAATTGCCGGAGGTCTTATACCTCTTGACATGGGCACGAGCCTGAAATCCCAATTTCAGTCCTTGGAACATCTCATATGTTCTGCGATGTTTCAAAAACGTCTTTGGTGCCTCAATTCTAAACCATTTAGCATTATGCACTGAACTATCATGTAGTCATCAAAACGTGTATGTCAGATGTTCGCAACATCCACAGACGACGTTCGAGGTTCAGCACACTGAGCGGTGCATTAAGGACATAAGCCTTCTATGAAGCAATGAGGACAATCCTCAGTTTACGGACCTAGTCCGCATAATTGCTACTATCAACTTTCAACTAAATTTTCTCTAGGAACATATCTAAACAGTAGAACAGAAACGTGAGCCATGACATAATTTGCGAAGACCTTTTGACTATGTTCAGGATAAACAAGTTCATCTTATGAACTCCCACTCAGATAGACATCCCTCCAGTCATCTAAGTGATTACATGATCCGAGTCAACTAGGCCGTGTCCGATCATCACGTGAGATGGACTAGTCAACATCGGTGAACATCTTCATGTTGATCGTATCTTCTATACGACTCATGCTCGACCTTTCGGTCTCTTGTGTTCCGAGGCCATGTCTGTACATGCTAGGCTCGTCAAGTTAACCTAAGTGTTTTGCATGTGTTCCGAGGCCATGTCTGTACATGCTAGGCTCGTCAACACCCGTTGTATTCGAACGTAAGAATCTATCACACCCGATCATCACGTGGTGCTTCGAAACGACGAACTTTCACAATGGTGCACAGTTAGGGGGAACACTTTCTTGAAATTTTAATGACAGATCATCTTATTTACTACCGTCGTTCTAAGCAAATAAGATGTATAAACATGATAAACATCACATGCAATCAAATAGTGACATGATATGGCCAATATCATATTGCTCCTTTTGATCTCCATCTTCGGGGCTCCATGATCATTATCGTCACCGGCATGACACCATGATGTCCATCATCATGATCTCCATCATTGTGTCTTCATGAAGTTGTCTCGCCAACTATCACTTCTACTTCTACAACTAACGGTTAACAATAAAGTAAAGTAATTACATGACGTTTATGTTGACACGCAGGTCATAAATAAATTAAGACAACTCCTATGGCTCCTGCCGGTTGTCATACTCATCGACATGCAAGTCGTGATTCCTATTACAAGAACATGATCAATCTCATACATCACATATCATTCATCACATCCTTTTGGCCATATCACATCACATAGCATACCCTGCAAAAACAAGTTAGACGTCCTCTAATTGTTGTTTGCATGTTTTACGTGGCTGCTAGGGGTTTCTAGCAAGAACGTTTCTTACCTACGCAAAGACCACAACGTGATATGCCAATCGCTATTTACCCTTCATAAGGACCCTTTTCATCGAATCCGATCCGACTAAAGTGGGAGAGATAGACACCCGCTAGCCACCTTATGCAACTAGTGCATGTCAGTCGGTGGAACCAGTCTCACGTAAGAGTACGTGTAAGGTCGGTCCGGGCCGCTTCATCCCACAATGCCACCGAATCAAAATTGGACTAGTAACGGTAAGCACATTGAACAAAATCAACGCCCACAACTACTTTGTGTTCTACTCGTGCATAGAAACTACGCATAGACCTAGCTCATGATGCCACTGTTGGGGAACGTAGCATAAATTCAAAATTTTCCTACATGTCACCAAGATCTATCTATGGAGTCATCTAGCAACGAGGGAGGAGTGGATCTACATACCCTTGTAGATCGCGCGCGGAAGCATTCAAGAGAACGGGGTTGATGGAGTCGTACTCGTCGTGATCCAAATCACCGATGATCCTAGCGCCGAACGGACGGCACCTCCGCGTTCAACACACGTACGGAGCAGCGACGTCTCCTCCTTCTTGATCCAGCAAGGGGGGAGGAGAGGTTGATGGAGATCCAGCAGCACGACGGCGTGGTGGTGGAAGTAGCGGGATTCCAACAGGGCTTCGCCAAGCGCTGCGGGAGGAGGGAGATGTGTCATGGGAGGGAGAGGGAGGCGCCAGGGCTTAGGTGTTGCTGCCCTCCCTTTCCCCCACTATATATAGGGCCAAGGGAGGGGGGGGGGCGCAGTCTTGGCCCTTCCTCCAAGGAAGGGTGCGGACAGGGAGGAGTCCATCCTCCCCAAGGCACCTCGGAGGTGCCTTCCCCCTTTAGGACTCTTTCTTTCCCTTATCTCTTGGCGCATGGGCCTCTTGGGGCTGGTGCCCTTGGCCCATACAGGCCAAGGCGCACCCCCTACAGCCCATGTGCCCCCCGGGGCAGGTGGCCCCACCCGGTGGACCCTCGGGACCCCTTTTGGCACTCCCGGTACAATACCGATAATGCGTGAAACTTTTCCGGCGACCAAAACAAGACTTCCCATATATAAATCTTTACCTCCGGACCATTCCGGAACTCCTCGTGATGTCCGGGATCTCATTTGGGACTCCAAACAACTTTCGGGTTACCGCATACTAATATCTCTATAACCCTAGCGTCACCGAACCTTAAGTGTGTAGACCCTACGGGTTCGGGAGACATGCAGACATGACCGAGATGACTCTCCGGTCAATAACCAACAGCGGGATCTAGATACCCATGTTGGCTCCCACATGTTCCACGATGATCTCATTGGATGAACCACGATGTCGAGGACTTAATCAATCCCGTATACAATTCCCTTTGTCTATCGGTACGATACTTGCCCGAGATTCGATCGTCGGTATCCCGATACCCTGTTCAATCTCGTTAATGGCAAGTCTCTTTACTCGTTTCGTAACACATCATCCCGTGATCAACTCCTTGATCACATTGTGCACATTATGATGATGTCCTACCGAGTGGGCCCAGAGATACCTCTCCGTTTACACGGAGTGACAAATCCCAGTCTCGATTCGTGCCAACCCAACAGACACTTTTGGAGATACCCGTAGTGCACCTTTATAGTCACCCAGTTGCGTTGTGACGTTTGGCACACCCAAAGCACTCCTACGGTATCCGGGAGTTGCACAATCTCATGGTCTAAGGAAATGATACTTGACATTAGAAAAGCTTTAGCATATGAACTACATGATCTTTGTGCTAGGCTTAGGATTGGGTCTTGTCCATCACATCATTCTTCTAATGATGTGATCCCGTTATCAATGACATTCATGTCCATGGTCAGGAAACCGTAACCATCTATTGATCAACGAGCTAGTCAACTAGAGGCTTACTAGGGACATGGTGTTGTCTATGTATCCACACATGTATCTGAGTTTCCTATCAATACAATTCTAGCATGGACAATAAACGATTATCATGAACAAGGAAATATAATAATAACCAATTTATTATTGCCTCTAGGGCATATTTCCAACAGTGACGGCCTGACGAGCCCGCCCTGCTCCAGGAGTGGCGCCGGCTCGGGGGCTCGTGGCTGTCGTCGCTCGTCTCCGGAGTCGCGAAGAGCTCGCCGGAGTCGCTGGACCCTCCGACGCCTCTGCCGCCTGAGCAGCCGCCAAGGGAGCGGTCGGCGGGCCCAGTCCTCGCCATAGCAGGGTCCCGACCACCTCTCCCGGGGCAGCACTCCAGCCGGCGCCCGTTCGCATTGAAGACCTTGAAGAACATCACCGAAGCACCGTCGTACTCCAAGTGGATCGCGAAGGCGCCTCTTGTCCTGCAAACCTGGGTGATTTCGCTCCAGCCTCGAGTCATGAAGACCTCACCCGGGGCAACGACCGCGACCTCTGCCTCGGTCGCAAGGGTGCTGCAGCCGGTGTGCTGCAGCCAAAGCTCCAGGAGTTCTCCCTGCGGGATGATGGAGGCGAAGAAGGGAGGAAGGTGAATCCAAGACTGAGGAGGCATGGCGGCGTGGAGCACGAACTCTCGGGAGGAGCCCTCGGTGTGGATCCCAGGGGGGACAACCCACACCTTCGTGACCCGTCGGCGCCGACGGCGGCGCCGCCCGTGGCGATCGGCATCGACTCCTTCAGAGCCCTCGATGTGGGCGTACAATGGAAGCGGGAACCCCGGCGGTGGCCACTCGCACCAGGGCCTCGACACCACCTGATGGGTCCCCTCGTCCCGGCCGTGGAGGGCGAGCCGTTTCTTCGGCGGGAGCGGGTCTGGTTCCTCTCGGGGAGCCTTTCCCTTATGTGCCGCCGAGAACCGGCGGTTCGGAGCCATCGCAGCAAGACGGAGCAAGGACCGGGAAGAAGGAGAAGCAAGAAGGGATGGACTGGAAGGGCGCGCGCCGTTCCGTACTTATGGCCGGTGAAGGCCAACCGCCGACCTCCACAATCATAGGTAATCATGACCTGCTTTGCATGCAGGGACTTGTCCAATCCGTGAAGTTGCTGAGGCGCCATGGGGAAGTGGAGACGCCCACGTCTAATCAACCGCCACGCGGCTCCCAAGGCCACGGGCTGTTAGGGCCCGCGGCGCTTCGCTCTTGCCCTTTCGCCTCCCTGCACGGCCAAGTCTGGGCGCGCCTTGGGCCCGGGGGCTACTGTCGGTGTTCTAGGAACGGGGGTCCCCAGACTTGCCTGCCTGCGGCCTGCGGCGTGGCTCAAAAGGGGGCCCAGCGCGGCCCATCTTCATCAACACAGACCCAAGACCCTCGTGAGGGGCCAAGCCTCGCGGGGCAGACGACACGGAGCTTCCTGAGGCACGGCCTCATCAGGCTGGCTCGCGAGGAGGCAGAGAGATCAAGGCGGGGTACATCACGAGGTGCCCGTGACGCAAGCCATGACGACCAAAGGTGCCAGGCGGGAGCCAGCCGCGCAGTGTCCTCCTTTCCTCTTTGGTGCAAAGGGATCAAGCGCAGGCGAGAGCATCAAGCAAAGGCACCCGTTTCGGTGCAACAAGACCAAGACCAGTCCAACGGCAGGGAGGAAGTCATTGTGGAGCTCAAGCCAGCGTCACCACTAGAGCCTTTGGCAGGCGAGGACCAACTTTAGTCAGGATAAGTGTACCAGATGTTCCCCTTCAAAATGGCCAATTGTTGGCGCCCTTCCCGCTCAATATTTGGGAAGAGGCCCAGGGCCTTTGCCTATAAATAGGACTAGCCACCCCCAGGGTAGAGGGGCAATCAAGAAGGGAGAATCTAGAAGCCAAGAGAGAAACTGGCTAGGATCGGATCGAGTAGCATCACACACACAGAGAGAGAGAAGGGCGACTGAACTCCTCCTAGCAGTTCATCCCCCTAGCCAAGAACAGACCCTCGCGAGGCTGTTCTTCCTTGTATTGCTCATCATCATCAGCCCAAGAGGCAATCCACCACACCACACACTAGAGTAGGGTATTACACCACAACGGTGGCCCGAACCAGTATAAACCCTGTGTCTCTTGTGTTGTTCTTTCCATAGCTTAGATCTTAGCGAGGCGGAGGGGTGCAGGTAGGTAGAAGGCGAAATCTCCGCGCGCACCCCAGTGTTCGAACCTCAAGGGTCTGCCGGAACCCGAAATCTTACATCTACCTTCCGGATTAGTATTAGACCTAAATAATTGTTATTTGGTGCCAGCGTTAAGCATCAACATTATATCTGGATCTTGTTTGATGCGAGACGGTTATTCATTTAAATCAGAGAAAAATGGTTGTTCTATTTATATGAGTAATATCTTTTGTGGTCATGCACCCTTAAAGAGTGGCCTATTCTTATTAAATCTCGATAGTAGTGACACACATATTCATAATGTTGAAGCCAAAAGATGCAGAGTTGATAATGATAGTGCAACTTATTTGTGGCACTGTCATTTGGGTCATATCGGTGTAAAGCGCATGAAGGAACTCCATACTGATGGACTTTTGGAAGCACTTGATTATGAATCGCTTGGTACTTGCGAACCGTGCCTTATGGGTAAGATGACAAAAACACCGTTCTCCGGTACTATGGAGAGAGCAACAGATTTGTTGGAAATCATACATACAGATGTATGTGGTCCGATGAATGTTGAGGCTCGTGGCGGATATTGTTATTTTCTCACCTTCACAGATGACTTAAGCAGATATGGGTATATCTACTTAATGAATCATAAGTCTGAAACGTTTGAAAAGTTCAAAGAATTTCAGAGTGAAGTTGAAAATCATCGTAACAAGAAAATAAAATTCCTACGATCTGATCGTGGAGGAGAATATTTGAGTTACGAGTTTGGTGTACATTTGAAACAATGCGGAATAGTTTCGCAACTCACACCAACCGGAACACCACAACATAATGGTGTGTCCGAACGTCGTAATCATACTTTACTAGATATGGTGCGATCTATGATGTTTCTTACTGATTTACCGCTATCATTTTGGGGATATGCTCTAGAGACGGCCGCATTCACGTTAAATAAGGCACCATCAAAATCCGTTGAGACGACGCCTTATGAACTGTGGTTTGGCAAGAAACCAAAGTTGTCATTTCTGAAAGTTTGGGGCTGCAATGCTTATGTGAAAAAGCTTCAACCTGATAAGCTCGAACCCAAATTGGAGAAATGTGTCTTCATAGGATATCCAAAGGAAACTATTGGATACACCTTCTATCACAGATCCGAAGGCAGGACTTTTGTTGCTAAATTCGGAAACTTTCTAGAGAAGGAGTTTCTCTCGAAAGAAGTGAGCGGGAGGAAAGTAGAACTTGACGAGGTAACTGTACCTGCTCCCTTATTGGAAAGTAGTACATCACAGAAACCAGTTTCTGTGACACCTACACCAATTAGTGAGGAAGCTAATGATGATGATCATGAAACTTCACAACAAGATACTACTAAACCTCGTAGATCAACCAGAGTAAGATCCACACCAGAGTGGTACGATAATCCTGTTCTGGAAGTCATGCTACTAGATCATGATGAACCTACGAACTATGGAGAAGCGATGGTGAGCCCAGATTCCACAAAATGGCTTGAAGCCATGAAATCTGGATGGGATCCATGTATGAGAACAAAGTATGGACTTTGGTTCACTTGCCCAATGATAGGCAAGCAATTGAGAATAAATGTATCTTCAAGAAGAAGACAGACGCTGACGGTAATATTACTGTCTACAAAGCTCGACTTGTTGCAAAAGGTTTTCGACAAGTTCAAGGGATTGACTACGATGAGACCTTCTCGCCCGTAGCGATGCTTAAGTCTGTCCGAATCATGTTAGCAATTGCCGCATTTTATAATTATGAAATTTGGCAGATGGATGTCAAAACTGCATTCCTGAATGGATTTCTGGAAGAAGAGTTGTATATGATGCAACCGAAAGGTTTTGTCAATCCAAAGGGAGCTAACAAAGTGTGCAAGCTCTAGCAATCCATTTATGGACTGGTCCAAGCTTCTTGGAGTTGGAATAAACGCTTTGATAGTGTGATCAAAGCATTTGGTTTTGTACAGACTTTTGGAGAAGCCTGTATTTACAAGAAAGTGAGTGGGAGCTCTGTAGCATTTCTGATATTATATGTAGATGACATATTACTAATCGGAAATGATATAGAATTTCTGAATAGCATAAAGGGATACTTGAATAAGAGTTTTTCAATGAAAGACCTCAGTGAAGATGCTTACATATTGGGCATTAAGATCTATAGAGATAGATCAAGATGCTTAATTGGACTTTCACAAAGCACATACCTTGACAAAATTTTGAAGAAGTTCAAAATGGATCAAGCAAAGAAAGGATTCTTGCCTGTGTTACAAGGTGTGAAATTGAGTAAGACTCAACGCCCGACCAATGCAGAAGATAGAGAGAAAATGAAAGATGTTCCCTATGCTTCAGCCATAGGCTCTATCATGTATGCAATGCTGTGTACCAGACCTGATGTGTGTCTTGCTATAAGTCTAGCAGGGAGGTACCAAAGTAATCCAGGAGTGGATCACTGGACAGCGGTCAAGAACATCCTGAAATACCTGAAAAGGACTAAGGATATGTTTCTCATATATAGACGTGACAAAGAGCTCATCGTAAATGGTTACGTTGATGCAAGCTTTGACACTGATCCGGACGATTCTAAATCGCAAACCGGATACGTGTTTACATTAAACAGTGGAGCTGTCAGTTGGTGCAGTTCTAAACAAAGCGTTGTGGCGGGATCTACATGTGAAGCGGAGTACATAGCTGCTTCGGAAGCAGCAAACGAAGGAGTCTCGATGAAGGAGTTCATATCCGATCTAGGTGTCATATCTAGTGCATTGGGTCCAATGAAAATCTTTTGTGACAATACTGGTGCAATTGCCTTGGCAAAGGAATCCAGATTTCACAAGAGAACCAAGCACATCAAGAGACGCTTCAATTCCATCCGGGATCTAGTCCAGGTGGGAGACATAGAGATTTGCAAGATACATACGGATCTGAATGTTGCAGACCCGTTGACTAAGCCTCTTCCACGAGCAAAACATGATCAGCACCAAATCTCCATGGGTGTTAGAATCATCACTGTGTAATCTAGATTATTGACTCTAGTGCAAGTGGGAGACTGATGGAAATATGCCCTAGAGGCAATAATAATGTTATTATTTTATTTCCTTATATCATGATAAATGTTTATTATTCATGATAGAATTGTATTATCCGGAAATATAATACTTGTGTGAATACATAGACAAACTAAATGTCACTAGTATGCCTCTACTTGACTAGCTCGTTAATCAAAGATGGTTATGTTTCCTAACCATAGACATGTGTTGTCATTTGATTATCGGTATCACATTATTAGGAGAATGATATGATTGACATGACCCATTCCATTAGCTTAGCACCCGATCGTTTAGTATGTTGCTATTGCTTTCTTCATGACTTATACATGTTCCTATGACTATGAGATTATGCAACTCCCGTTTGCCGGAGGAACACTTTGTATGCTACCAAACGTCACAACGTAACTGGGTGATTATAAAGGAGCTCTACAGGTGTCTCCAAAGGTAAATGTTGGGTTGGCGTATTTCGAGATTAGGATTTGTCACTCCGATTGTCGGAGAGGTATCTCTGGGCCCTCTCGGTAATGCACATCACATAAGCCTTGCAAGCATTGCAACTAATGAGTTAGTTGTGAGATGATGTATTACGAAATGAGTAAAGAGACTTGCCGGTAACGAGATTGAACTAGGTATTGAGATACCGACGATCGAATCTCGGGCAAGGAACATACCGATGACAAAGGGAACAACGTATGTTGTTATGCGGTCTGACCGATAAAGATCTTCGTAGAATATGTGGGAGCCAATATGAGCATCCAGGTTCCGCTATTGGTTATTGACCGGAGACATGTCTCGGTCATGTCTACATTGTTCTCAAACCCGTAAGGTCCGCATGCTTAAGGTTTCGATGACAGTTATATTGTGAGTTTATGAGTTTTGATGTACCGAAGTTAGTTCGGAGTCCCGGATGTGATCACGGACATCACGAGTCTCGAAATGGTCGAGACATAAAGATTGATATATTGGACGGCTATATTCGGACACCGGAAGTGTTCCGGATGATTTCGGAGAAAACCGGAGTACCGGAGGGTTACCTGAACCCCCCGAGAGAAGTAATGGGCCATATGGGCCTTAGTGGAGAGAGAGAAGGGCAGCTAGGGTGGGCCGCGCGCCTCCTCCCCCCTGGTCCGAATTGGACTAGGAGAGGGGGGGGGGGCGGCGCCCCCCTTTCCTTCTCCCTCCACACTTCCTTTCCCCACTTCCTTTCCCCCTCCTAGTAGGAGTCCTACTCCTACTAGGAGGAGGACTCCTCCTTGGCGCGCCAATAGGGCCGGCCGGCCTCCTCCCCTTGCTCCTTTATATACGGGGGCAGGGGCACCCCTAGACACACAAGTTGATCCACGTGATCATTTTCTTAGCCGTGTGCGGTGCCCCCTTCCACCATAGTCCTCGATAATATTGTAGTGGTGCTTAGGCGAAGCCCTGCGACAGTAGAACGTCAAGATCATCACCACGCCGTTGTGCTGACGGAACTCTTCTCCGACACTTTGCTGGATCGGAGTCCGGGGATCCTCATCGAGCTGAATGTGTGCTAAAACTCGGAGGTGTCGTAGTTTCGGTGCTTGATCGGTCGGGCCGTGAAGATGTACGACTACATCAACCGCGTTGTGCTAACGCTTCCGCTATCGGTCTACGAGGGTACGTAGATCACACTCTCCCCTCTCGTTGCTATGCATCACCATGATCTTGCGTGTGCGTAGGAATTTTTTTGAAATTACTACGTTCCCCAACAAAGATACTTGCCGGTAACGAGATTGAACTAGGTATTGAGATACCGACGATCAAATCTCGGGCAAGTAACATACCGATGACAAAGGGAACAACGTATACCGTTATGCGATTTGACCAATAAAGATCTTCGTAGAATATGTAGGAACCAACATGAGCATCTAGGTTCCGCTATTGGTTATTGACCGGAAGTGAGTCTTGGTCATGTCTACATAGTTCTCGAACCCGTAGGGTCCGCACGCTTAACGTTCGGTGATGATCGGTATTGTGAGTTTATGTTTTTTGATGTACCGAAGGTAGTTCGGAGTCCCGGATTTGATCACGGACATGATGAGGAGTCTCGAAATGGTCGAGACATAAAGATCTATATATTGGAAGCCTATGTTTGGACATAGGAATGATTCCGAGTGGTTCGGGCATTTTTCCGGAGTACCGGGAGGTTACCGGAACCCCCCGGGGAGTATATGGGCCTTATTGGGCCTTAGTGGAATAGAGGAGAGGGAAGGGAAAAGAGGGAGGCGTTCCCCCAAGCCCAATCCGAATTGGGAGGGGGGCCGGCTCCCCTTTCCTTCCTCCCTCTCTCCTCCTTCCTTCCTCTCCTGCTCCTACTTGGAAGGGGGGAATCTACTCCCGGAGGGAGTAGGAGTCCCCTAGGGCGCGCCATAGAGAGGGCCGCCCCCCTCCTCCACTCCTTTATATACGGGGGAGGGGGGGCACCCCATGGACACACAAGTTGATCATTGATTTTTTAGTCGTGTGCGGTGCCCCCCTCCACCATAATCCACCTTGGTTATATCGTAGCGATGCTTAGGCGAAGCCCTATCCCGGTAGCATCATCATCACCGTCATCACGCCGTTGTGCTGACGAAACTCTCCCTCGAAGCTCTACTGCATCGTGAATTCGCGGGACATCACCGAGCTGAATGTGTGCATATAGCGGAGGTGCCGTACGTTCGGTACTAGGATCGGTCGACCATGAAGAGGTACGACTACATCAACCGCGTTGTCATAATGCTTCCGCTTACGGTCTACGAGGGTACGTGGACGACACTCTTCCCTCTCGTTGCTATGCATCACCATGATCTTGCGTGTGCGTAGGAATCTTTTTGAAATTACTACGTTCCCCAACAGTGGCATCCGAGCCAGGTTTATGTGTAGATGTTATATGCACGAGTAGAACACAAAGGAGTTGTGGGCGTGGGTATATACATATTGCTTGCCATCACTAGTTGAATCTTGATTCAGCGGCATTGTTGGATGAAGCGTCCCAGACCGACATTACGCGTACGCTTACACGAGACTGGTTCTACCGACGTGCTTCACACACAAGTGGCTAGTGGGTGTTTGTTTCTCCAGCTTTAGTTGAATCGGATTCAATGAACATGGTTCTTTTTGAAGATCAAAAAGCAATCACTATACCGCGTTGTGATTTTTGATGCATAGGTAAGAACGGTTCTTGCTCAGCCCGTAGCAGCCACGTAAAACTTGCAACAACAAAGTAGAGGACGTCTAACTTGTTTTTGCAGGGCATGTTGTGATGTGATATGGTCAAGACATGATGCTAAATTTTATTGTATGAGATGATCATGTTTTGTAACACAGTTATCGGCAACTGGCAGGAGCCATATGGTTGTTGCTTTATTGTATGAAATGCAATCGCCATGTAATTGCTTTACTTTATCACTAAGCGGTAGCGATAGTCGTAGAAGCAATAGTTGGTGAGACGACAACAATGCTTCGATGGAGATCAAGGTGTCAAGCCGGTGACGATGGTGATCATGACGGCGCTTTGGAGATGGAGATCAAAGGCACAAGATGATGATGGGCATATCATATCACTTATATTGATTGCATGTGATGTTTATCCTTTATGCATCTTATTTTGCTTAGTTCGGCGGTAGCATTATAAGATGATCTCTCACTAAATTTCAAGGTATAAGTGTTCTCCCTGAGTATGCACTGTTGCTACAGTTCATCGTGCCGAGACACCACGTGATGATCGGGTGTGATAAGCTCTACGTTCACATACAACGGGTGCAAGCCAGTTTTGCACACGCAGAATACTCGGGTTAAACTTGACGAGCCTAGCATATGCAGATATGGCCTCGGAACACTGGAGACTGAAAGGTCGAGCGTGAGTCATATAGTAGATATGATCAACATAGTGATATTCACCATTGAAAACTACTCCATCTCACGTGATGATTGGACATGGTTTAGTTGATATGGATCACGTGATCACTTAGATGATTAGAGAGATGTCTATCTAAGTGGGAGTTCTTAAGTAATTTGATTAATTGAACTTAATTTATCATGACCTTAGTACCTGATAGTATTTTGCATGTCTATGTTGTTGTAGATAGATGGCCCGTGCCGTTGTTCCATTGAATTTTAACGCGTTCCTAGAGAAAGCTAAGTTGAAAGGTGATGGTAGCAACTACACGGACTAGGTCTGTAACTTGAGGATTATCCTCATTGCTGCACAGAAGAATACGTCCTGGAAGCACCGCTAGGTGACAAACCCACTGTAGGAGCAACGCCAGATGTTATGAACACCTGGCAGAGCAAAACTGATGACTACTCAATAGTTCAGTGTGCCATGCTTTACGACTTAGAACCGGGATTCAACGGCGTTCTGAACGTCATGGAGCATATGAGATGTTCCAGGAGTTGAAGTTAATATTTCAAGCAAATGCCCGGATTGAGAGATATGAAGTCTCCAATAAGTTCTACAACTGCAAGATGGAGGAGAATATTTTTGTCAGTGAACATATACTCAGAATGTCTTTGTACGACAACCACTTGACTCAACTAGGAGTTAATCTTCCTGATGATAGTATCATTGACAGAGTTCTTCAATCACTGCCACCAAGCTACAAGAGCTTCGTGATGAACTATAATATGCAAGGGATGGATAAGACGATTCCTGAGCTCTTCGCAATGCTAAAGGCTGCAGAGGTAGAAATCAAGAATGAGCATCAAGTGTTGATGGTCAACAAGACCACCAGTTTCAAGAAAAAGGGTAAAGGAAATAAGGGGAACTTCAAGAAGAACAACAATCCAGTTGCTGCTCAAGTGAAGAAACCCAAGTCTGGACCTAAGCCTGAGACTGAGTGCTTCTACTGCAAAGGAACTGGTCACTGGAAGCGGAACTGCCCCAAGTATTTGGTAGACAAGAAGGATGGCAAAGTGAAAGGTATATTTGATATACATGTTATTGATATGTACCTTACTAATGCTCGCAGTAGTGCCTGGGTATTTGATACTGGTTCAGTTGCTAACATTTGCAACTCGAAACAGGGGCTACGGATTAAGCGAAGATTGGCTAAGGACAAGGTGACGATGCGCGTGGGAAATGGTTCCAAAGTCAATGTGATTGCCGTCGGCTACCTCTACATCTACCTTTGGGATTAGTATTAGACCTAAATAATTGTTATTTGGTGCCAGCGTTGAGCATGAACATTATATATGGATCTTGTTTGATGCGAGACGGTTATTCATTTAAATCAGAGAATAATGGTTGTTCTATTTATATGAGTAATATCTTTTATGGTCATGCACCCCTGATGAGTGGTCTATTTTTACTAAATCTTGATAGTAGTGATACACATGTTCATAGTATTGAAGCCAAAGGATGCAGAGTTGATAATGATAGTGCAACTTATTTGTGGCACTGCCGTTTAGGTCATATTGGTGTAAAGCACATGAAGAAACTCCATTCCGATGGACTTCTGGAATCACTTGGTACTTGCGAACCATGCCTCATGGGCAAAATAACTAAAACTCCGTTCTCCGGAACAATGGAGCGAGCAACAGAGTTATTGGAAATCATACATACTGATGTATGTGGTCCAATGAACATTGAAGCTCGCAGTGGATATCGTTATTTTGTCACCTTCACAGATGATTTGAGCAGATATGGGTATATCTACTTAATGAAACATAAGTCTGAAACATTTGAAAAGTTCAAAGAATTTCAGAGTGAAGTGGAAAATCATCATAACAAGAAAATCAAGTTTCTACGATCTGATCATGGAGGCGAATATTTGAGTTATTAGTTTGGACTTCATTCGAAACAATGCAGAATAGTTTCGCAACTCACGCCACCTGGAACACCACATCGTAATGGTGTGTCCGGACTTTGTAATCATACTTTACTAGATATGGTGCGATCTATGATGTCTCTCACTGATTTACCACTATCGTTTTGGGGTTACATTTTAGAGACAGCTGCATTCACGTTAAATAGGGCACCATCTAAATCCGTCGAGACGACACCTTATGAATTGTGGTTTGGCAAGAAACCCAAGTTGTCGTTTCTTAAAGTTTGGGGCTGCGATGCTTATGTGAAAAAGCTTCAACCTGATAAGCTCGAACCCAAATCAGAGAAACGTGTCTTCATAGGATACCCAAAGGAGACTGTTGGGTACACCTTCTATCACAGATCCGAAGGCAAGGTATTCGTTGCTAAGAATGAATCCTGTCTAGAGAAGGAGTTTCTCTCGAAAGAAGTGAGTGGGAGGAAAGTAGAACTCGATGAGGTAATTGTACCTTCTCCCTTATTGGAAAGTAGTTCATCACTGAAATCAGTTCCAGTGATTCCTACACCAGTAAGTGAGGAAGCTAATGATGATGATCATGAAACTTCTGATCAAGTTACTACCGAACATCGTAGGTCAACCAGACTAAGATCCGCACCAGAGTGGTACGGTAATCCTGTTCTGGAAGTCATGTTACTTGACCATGACGAACCTACGAACTATGAGGAAGCGATGATGAGCCCAGATTCTGCAAAATGGCTTGAAGCCATGAAATCTGAGATGGGATCCATGTATGAGAACAAATTGTGGACTTTGGTTGACATGCCCGATGATCGGCAGGCCATAGAGAATAAATGGATCTTCAAGAAAAATACTAACGTTGACGGTAATGTTACTGTCTACAAAGTTTGACTTGTTGCGAAAGGTTTTTGACAAGTTCAAGGAGTTGACTATGATGAGACCTTCTCACCCGTAGCGATGCTTAAGTCCGTTCGAATCATGTTAGCAATTGCCGCATTTTATGATTATGAAATTTGGCAAATGGATGTCAAAACTGCATTCCTTAATGGATATCTTAAAGAAGAGTTGTATATGATGCAACCAGAAGGTTTTGTCGATCCAAAAGGTGCTAACAAAGTGTGCAAGCTCCAGCAATCCATTTATGGACTGGTGCAAGCCTCTCGGAGTTGGAATATATGCTTTGATAGTGTGATCAAAGCATATGGTTTTATACAGACTTTTGGAGAAGCCTGTATTTACAAGAAAGAGAGTGGGAGCTCCGTAGCATTTATGATATTATATGTAGATGACATATTGTTAATCGGAAATGACACTGAATTTCTAAATAGCATAAAAGGATACTTGAATAAGAATTTTTCAATGAAAGACCTCGGTGAAGCTGCTTATATATTGGGCATCAAGATCTATAGAGATAGATCAAGATGCTTAATTAGACTTTCACAAAGCACATACCTTGATAAAGTTTTGAAGAAGTTCAAAATGGATCAGGCAAAGAAAGGGTTCTTGCCTGTATTACAAGGTGTGAAGTTGAGTCAGACTCAATGCCCGACCACTGCAGAAGATAGAGAGAAAATGAAAGGTGTTCCCTATGCTTCAGCCATAGGGTCTATCATGTATGCAATGCTGTGTACCAGACCTTATGTGTGCCTTGCTATAAGTTTAGCAGGGAGGTACCAAAAGTAATCCATGAGTGGATCACTAGACAACGGTCAAGAACATCCTAAAATACCTGAAAAGGACTAAGGATATGTTTCTCGTATATGGAGGTGACAAAGAGCTCGTCATAAACGGTTACGTCGATGCAAGCTTTGACACTGATCCGGATAACTCTAAGTCACAAACCGGATACATGTTTTTATTAAATGGTGGAGCTGTCAGTTGGTGCAGTTTCAAGCAGAGCGTCATGGCGGGATCTACGTGTGAAGCGGAATACATAGCTGCTTCGGAAGCAGCAAATGAAGAAGTCTGGATGAAGGAGTTCATATCCGATCTAGGTGTCATACGTAGTGCATCGGGTCCAATGAAAATCTTTTGTGACAATACTGGAGCAATTGCCTTCGCAAAGGAATCCAGATTTCACAAGAGAACCAAGCACATCAAGAGACGCTTCAATTCCATCCGCGATCAAGTCAAGGAGGGAGACATAGAGATTTGCAAGATACATACGGATCTGAATGTTGCACACCCGTTGAGTAAGCCGCTCTCACGGGCAAAACATGATCAACACCAATACTCCATGGGTGTTAGAATCATTACAATGTAATCTAGATTATTGACTCTAGTGCAAGTGGGAGACTGAAGGAAATATGCCCTAGAGGCAATAATAAAGTTGTTATTCATATTTCCTTATATCATGATAAATGTTTATTATTCATGCTAGAATTGTATTAACCAGAAACTTAGTACATGTGTGAATACATAGACAAACAGAGTGTCACTAGTTTGCCTCTACTTAACTAGCTCATTGAATCAATGATGGTTATGTTTCCTAACCATAGACATGAGTTGTCATTTGATTAACGGGACCACATCATTAGAGAATGATGTGATTGACTTGACCCATTCGTTAGCTTAGCATGATGATCATTTAGTTTGTTGCTATTGCTTTCTCCATAACTATACATGTTCCTATGACTATGAGATCATGCAACTCCCGAATACCGGAGGAACACTTTGTGTGCTACCAAACGTCACAACGTAACTGGGTGATTATAAAGGTGCTCTACAGGTGTCTCCGATGGTGTTTGTTGAGTTGGCATGGATCAAGATTAGGATTTGTCACTCCGATTGTCGGAGGGGTATCTCTAGGCCCTCTCAGTAATGTACATCACAATAAGCCTTGCAAGCAATGTAGCTAATGAGTTAGTTACATGATGTAGCATGAAGGAACGAGTAAAGAGACTTGCCGGTAATGAGATTGAACTAGGTATTGAGATACCGACGATCAAATCTCGGGCAAGTAACATACCGATGACAAAGGGAACAACGTATACCGTTATGCGATAGATCTTCGTAGAATATGTAGGAACCAATATGAGCATCCAGGTTCCGCTATTGGTTATTGACCGGAAGTGAGTCTCGGTCATTTCTACATAGTTCTTGAACCCATAGGGTCCGCACGCTTAACGTTAGGTGATGATCGGTATTATGAGTTTATGTTTTTTGATGTACCGAAGGTAGTTCGGAGTCCCGGATTTGATCACGGACATGATGAGGAGTCTTGAAATGGTCGAGACATAAAGATCTATATATTGGAGGCCTATGTTTGGACATAGGAATGGTTCCTAGTGGTTCGGGCATTTTTCCGGAGTACCAGGAGGTTACCGGAACCCCCCGGGGAGTATATGGGCCTTATTGGGCCTTAGTGGAATAGATGAGAGGGAAGGGAAAAGAGGGAGGCGTGCCCCCAAGCCCAATCCGAATTGGGAGGGGGGCCGGCCCCCTTTCCTTCCTCCCTCTCTCCTCCTTCCTTCATCTCCTACTCCTACTTGGAAGGGGGGAATCCTACTCCCGAAGGGAGTAGGACTCCCCTAGGGCGCGCCATTGAGAGGGCCGGCCCTCCCCCTCCTCCACTCCTTTATATACGGGGGTGGGGGGTACCCCATGGACGCACAAGTTGATCATTGATCTTTTAGCCATGTGCGGTGGCCCCCTCCACCATAATCCACCTCGGTTATATCGTAGCAGTGCTTAGGCGAAGCCCTGTTCTGGTAGCATCATCATCACCGTCATCACGCCGTTGTGTTGACAAAACTCTCCCTCGAAGATCTACTGGATCATGAGTTCGCGGGACATCATCGAGCTGAACGTGTGCAGATTGCAGAGGTGCCGTACGTTCGATACTAGGATCGGTCGATCATGAAGACGTACGACTACATCAACCGCGTTGTCATAACGCTTCCCTTACGGTCTACGAGGGTACGTGGATGACACTCTTCCCTCTCATTGCTATGCATCACCATGATCTTGCGTGTGCATAGGATTTTTTTTTGAAATTACTACATTCCCCAACAGCAATGGGATGTAGTCTTCTACCACAATTGGCATGGTCATGTCCCCCGGCTGTGGGATCGCCGGCGCCACCACCATAGCGAGGTCATTGTTAGGCACCACCACCATCACGAGGCCATCTTCAGGCAGCACCATCGCTAGGTCATCCTCAGCCACCACCATCTCTCGCCCATTGTCAACCACCACTATCTCTAGGTCATCCTCAGCCACCACCATATGTTGCCCATCGTCAGCCTGCACCTCCTCATCCCCACTCTACTCCTCTTCCTCCCCACTCCATTGCGGATCATCCTCACTGCTGCTTTTGTTGCAGCCAGAGTCGCTGCTGCTGCTCCCATTGCCTGACCACATGCAACAAAGACCATTAACAATCAATGTGAGACAAAGCCAAATGTAGAGGAAGAAGAGGCAGAACATACTGGCATCATTGTCATCCTGGTAGCGCATGTGATACATAGTCGTGTTGAACACCTTCACAGTGAGCATGGCGTCGCCGTCGTACCTGAAGAGAAGGAAGTACCCGTGCCGCAAGTCGTAGGCATGGTAGAACCGCTCCCAGCCACAACACAGGTACATGTGGCCGTACCTGATCACCAACTCCACGTCCCAATGCCTACGAAGCCCTCTGCCGGTCTGTCGCAGATTCACATTCTTTGGCCAATGGCCGTCCAGCATCGTCATAAAAGTGTCAGGCAGCCTCTGCAGTTTGGGACAAGGAGTGATGTTGCAAACAGCAGAGTTATCATAATGAGATGGGTGAAGGGGAGATCTCTCCTTTTATATACCTGCCTCTTGGAGGAACTCCCAAGTATGATACTGAAGAACTCGAAAGCATCCAACTCATACTCCGGTGTGGCGGAGCGGAGCCTGCGATGACGGCTTTCCCCCATATCTGATAAGCAGCAGAAGAGACCAATTGCTCCGGCGTGGCAGACCAATTACAACATTATAACAGCAGAAGTTTTGAGCAGAAGATAATCAACTACACGAACTTATCATTTCACATTCAAAAAGCAATGCACTTGTGGACATATGATGGCTCTAGGTTGACATACTAGAGCTGAGCACAAGATTTATTAGTAGCACTAGTCGTCAACCCGTGCCTTCGCATGGGCTAGACACAAAAATGTTGACTCTAGTTGAATTTCATATAATAACTATGTTAACTTCTTTCGGTCAGCAACCTAGGCAACTAGCAGTATAAAAACATTCAACTAAAGAAAACAAAGAAACTAGGAGTGTTGGTTGAGAGATCCTAGTACAAAAATGAGTTACCAAAATGAAAGGAAAGCAAAAACAGGGTGCCCACTATAATCTAGTATCTTACAGAACTGCTAACACACAATCACCTGAAAGTTTTAGTTTCGGTCAGTCATCTTAACCAAGATGATTTGCTTTGAGATCATGAGAACAACCATGATACGAGGATCTAAGAGTGGTGGAGATTGACTGTAATAATAAAGCATGGTTTAATTTGATTTAGCGAGAATTATTTCTATTGCACTTGATAATCAATTTATAATGCATTGGCACAAACTTGCAAGCAGAAGTGAAACACTCACTCTTTTTTTATGTACGTGTACACCAATAAAAGGATAATATTTTGTTCCAGTTAGGGTTAAAAAATATTTTGTTCTAGAGAATTTCAGGTCACCATTCTTAAGTCCAGAATCGCATTGGCAATGAACCACGCAACTGATCCCTAATTGTGATTGCTACCAGCCACACAGTTATGCAACAACAAGATATGCACAAAGCCCCACCCAGGTGGCGGTGGATCTAAACCGACAAATTTGTTCGCGCTAGGACTATGGGAGAATTTAGGATGCATAACAAAGCATATATCGCCCTCTCATCCACATTAACAGGAGCATCATTCTCTTGTTCAGTAATAAGACTGTCCCAATCAACAAAATCTGATTGCTAACTTGGTTACATGCTACCCTCGATTTACTAGACTCACACGCCATTACCGCATCATTCCTATTCGAGATTCATCCACGTATCAAAACCCTCAAGTCAACCCCCTCTGTTACTTAATTAACCTAGGGTTTCCACGCTTAGACCAAGTACCCTTAGATATCAAGGCAGAACCACGTGAGGGGGGGGGGTTACCCTTTCCTTGGCGCGGTGCCGGAGGGCGGCGACCAGGGGATGTGTGGCGGAGTCGGCGGGATGCAGGAGCTCTTCTCGTCGCGGGCGCGGTTTAGGGGAAGATACGACTCGATGTGCCGCTCCCTTCCCGCCTGGGTGTAGTTTGGGCCGACGCCGGCGTGATACGTCTCCGTCGTATCTACTTTTCCAAAGACTTTTGCCCTTGTTTTGGACTCTAACTTGCATGATTTGAATGGAACTAACCCGGACTGGCGTTGTTTTCAGCAGAATTGCCATGGTGTTATTTTTGTGCAGAAATAAAAGTTCTCGGAATGACCTGAAAATTAACGGAGAATTATTTTGGAATATATAAAAAATACTGGAAGAAAGATCCACGTCCGGGGCCCACACCCTTTCCACGAGGGTGGGGGGCGCGCCCTACCCCTAGGCACGCCCCCTGCCTCGTGGGCCCCCTGACGCTCCACCGACCTCAACCTTGACTCCATATATTCACTTTCGGGGAGAAAAAAATCAGAGAGAAGGATTCGTCGCGTTTGACGATACGGAGCCGCCGCCAAGCCCTAAACTCTCTCGGGAGGGCTGATCTGGAGTCCGTTCGGGGCTTCGGAGAGGGGAATCCATCGCCATCGTCATCATCAACCTTCCTCCATCACCAATTTCATGATGCTCATCGCCGTGCATGAGTAATTCCATCGTAGGCTTGCTGGACGGTGATGGGTTGGATGAGATTTATCATGTAATCGAGTTAGTTTTGTTAGGGTTTGATCCCTAGTATCCATTATGTTCTGAGATTGATGTTGCTATGACTTTGCTATGCTTAATGCTTGTCACTAGGGCCCGAGTGCCATGATTTCAGATCTGAACCTATTATATTTTCATCAATACATGAGAGTTCTTCATCCTATCTCGCAAGTCTATATTCACTTATTATGTGTTATGATCCGTTAACCCCGAAGTGACAATAATTGGGATACTTACCGGTGATGACCGTAGTTTGAGGAGTTCATGTATTCACTATGTGTTAATGCTTTGGTCCGATACTCTATTAAAAGGAGGCCTTAATATCCCTTAGTTTCCATTAGGACCCCGCTGCCATGGGAGGGTAGGACAAAAGATGTCATGCAAGTTCTTTTCCATAAGCACTTATGACTATACTTGGAATACATGCCTACATTACATTGATGAACTGGAGCTAGTTCTGTGTCACCCTATGTTATGACTGTTACATGATCGATCACATCCGGCATAATTCTCCATCACCGATCCAATGCCTACGAGCTTTTCCATATATTGTTCTTCGCTTATTTACTTTTCCGTTGCTACTGTTACAATCACTATAAAACCCCAAAATATTACTTTTGCTACCGTTACCTTTTGCTACCGTTACCACTACTATCATATTACTTTGCTACTAAATACCTTGCTGCAGATATTAAGTTTCCAGGTGTGGTTGAATTGACAACTCAGCTGCTAATACTTGAGAATATTCTTTGGCTCCCCTTGTGTCGAATCAATGAATTTGGGTTGAATACTCTACCCTCGAAAACTGTTGCGATCCCCTATACTTGTGGGTTATCAAGACCATTTTCTGGCGCCGTTGCCGGGGAGCATAGCTCTATTCTTTGAGTCACTTGGGATTTATATCTGCTTATCATTATGAAGAACTTGAAAGATCAAAGAACCAAGATTTTTCCCTCAACTACGAGGGGAGATAAGGAACTGCCATCTAGCTCTGCACTTGATTCACCTTCTGTTTTGAGTAAGCTTGCGACACCTAAACCTGCTTCTGCTATTAATTCTGATATCTCGCATGTTGTTGATGATGCCACTTCTGCTATGCATGACACTTATGATGAAACTACTTCTATGCTTGATACTACTGTGCCACTTGGTGAATTTCTTGATGAACAACTTGCTACGGCTAGCAAGAATGAAATTATTGAAACTGATAATATTGATAAAGTGATGATAAAGATTCTCCCCCTAGATATGAATTGCCTGTTGTTCCTGAGGGTTATGTTATGGATGAAGAAACTGCTAGAGACTTTCTTGCTTGCAATGATAGAAGTGATCTTAAGAAATTATTAGCTAAGCTGAAAGAAAAATCTCTGAATGCTAGAATGAAATATGATCCTGCTTATGTTACTTCACCTATCTTTATTACTGATAAGGATTATGATTTCTCTGTTGATCCCGAGTTAATTACTTTGGTTGAATCTGATCCTTTCTATGGCTATGAATCTGAAACTGTTGTAGCACATCTTACTAAATTAATGATATAGCTACCCTGTTCACTAGTGATGATAAAACTGGCTATGATTATATCCTTAAATTATTTGCGTTCTCATTAAAGGGTGATGCTAAGATATGGTTTAATTCTCTTGATCCTGGATGTGTGCGTAGTCCTCAGGATATGATTTACTACTTCTCTGCTAAATATTTCCCCGCTCATAAGAAACAAGCTGCTTTAAGGGAAATATATAATTTTGTGCAAATTGAAGAAGAGAGTCTCCCACAAGCTTGGGGGAGGCTTCTCCAATTACTTAATGCTTTGCATGATCATCCTCTCAAGAAAAATGAAATACTTGATATCTTTTATAATGGACTAACCGATGCTTCCAGAGATTACCTGGATAGTTGTGTTGGTTGTGTTTTCAGGGAAAGAACTGTTGATCAAGCTGAAATTATATTGAATAATATGTTGACTAATGAGAATAATTGGACACTTCTTGAACCAACTCCGAAGAAAAGGGGTATTCTATTTCTCAGTCCTGAAGATATGCAAGAGGCAAAGAAATCTATGAAAGAAAAGGTATTAAAGCTAAAGATGTTAAGAATTTACCACATATTGAAGAAATACATGGTCTTAATTTGCTGCCTGTTGAAGAAATACATGGTCTTAATTCATCACATATTGAAGAAACACACGGTCTCGATAACCCGACACAGGTAGTAAAGGTAAATTCTCTCTATAGATATGATAAAGCTGAAATCCCTCCTGCTAAGTTTGCTAGCCAATGTTTGGATGAATTTGGTAACTTTATGGTTAAGCAAGAAGATTTCAATGCTTATGTTGGTAGACAATTGAAACATAATGCTTATATGATTGAACACTTGAGTGATTATATGGCTAATGTTAAAGGTGAACTTAAACTTATTAGTAAACATGCTTCTATGGTTACCACTCAAGTAGAACAAGTACTTAAAGCTCAGAATGATTTGCTCAATGAATTGAATAGTAAAAATAATGACTTTGTTGTTAGAGTTGCAACTAGAGGAGGTAAAGTGACTCAGGAACCTTTGTATCCTGAGGGTCATCCTAAGAGAATTGAGCAAGATTATCAGAGAATTAATATTGATGCACCTAGTCCTTCTAAAAGGAAGAAAAAGAAAAATGATAGGACTTTGCATGCTTCTAGTGAACCTGTTGTTGACACACCTAAGAATCCCAATAATATTTCTATCTCCGATGCTGAAACACAATCTGGTAATGAACATGAACCTAGTGATAATGTTAATGATGATGTTCATGTTGATGCTCAACCTAGCAATGATAATGATGTAGAGATTGAACCTGCTGTTGATCTTGATAACCCACAATCAAAGAATCAACGTTATGATAAGAGAGACTTTGTTGCTAGGAAGCACGGTAAAGAAAGAGAACCATGGGTTCAGAAACCCATGCCTTTTCCTCCTAAACCATCCAAGAAAAAGGATGATGAGGATTTTGAGCGCTTTGCTGAAATGATTAGACCCATCTTTTTGCGTATGCGTTTGACTGATATGCTTAAAATGAATCCTTATGCTAAATATATGAAGGAAATTGTTACTAATAAAAGAAAGATACCGAAAGCTGAAATTTCCACCATGCTTGCTAATTATACTTTTAAGGGTGGAATACCAAAGAAACTTGGAGATCCAGGAGTACCAACTATACCATGCTCCATTAAAAGAAACTATGTTAAAACTGCTTTATGTGATCTTGGAGCCGGTGTTAGTGTTATGCCTCTCTCTTTATATCATAGAATTGATTTGAATAAGTTGACACCTACTGAAATATCTTTGCAAATGGCTGATAAATCAACTGCTATATCTGTCGGTATTTGTGAGGATGTGCCTGTTGTGGTTGCAAACATCACTATTTTAATGGACTTTGTTATTCTTGATATTCCCGAGGACGATAGTATGTCTATTATTCTTGGAAGACCCTTTTTGAATACTGCAGGGGCTGTTACTGATTGCACCAAAGGCAATGTCACTTTTCATGTTAATGGTAATGAGCATACGGTACACTTTCCGAGGAAACAACCTCAAGTCCACAATATCAATTCTATTGGAAAAATTTCAACAATTACTATTGGAGGTTTTGCTTCCTACTGTCAAGAAGAAATATGATATTCTTATTGTTGGGGATGTGCATATCCCCGTTGAGGTAACCTAGTGTTATTCGAAATTTCTCCGGTTCCATGTTATTCGGAATGAGTTTGTTAACAAGACTTGATCAACCTTGTTAGTGGATTCCTTTTGATGAGCATGAGATGGATGAATTTAGAAAACACAACTCTCTGTACCCTCCTTTTATTTTCTGTTATTTATATTAAATAAAGAAAAAATAGTAATTTTTGTCTGTTTTCTGAATTATCCGTGCAATAAAAAATACCCCAAAAATAAAAGTTCTCCAAATGCCCTGAAATTTAAATATGATTTTTCCTAGAATATTTGAGAATATCTGGCATTGAGAACACAGTAGGGGGAGCAAGCACCTGGCCATGAGGGTCCAGGGCGCGCCCACCCCCTGGGCGCGCCCCCTGCCTCGTGGGCCCATGGTGGCTCCCCTCCACTTATTCCAGCTACCACATACACCTTCTTCCTCCCAAAAAATCACCATCCAGCTCAAGCACGAGTTCTAGCTCATCTTGCTGCCATTTTCGATATCCTAGCTCAAAGCTCCATTCACAAAACTGCTTTGGGGGATTGTTCTTTGGTATGTGACTCCTCCAATGGTCCAGTTAGTTTTTGTTCTAGTGCTTTATTCATTGCAAATTTTTGCTGCTTAGGTGACCCTGTTCTTGAGCTTGCATGTCAAATTTATATGGTCAAAAGTAGTTTTAATGCATGATATTGCCTCTAGGCACTTGTAGGAGTAGTTGCTATCAATTTTGTTGAGTTTGGTTCACTTTTATTTTGAGTTACTAAAAATTTCGGAAAATTTTAGAAAAAGATGAAGAGATTTTTGAGGGGCTCATCGAGCCGAAGCTCGAAGGATAAACAAAGTGAAGAGAACAAGAAGCCCAAGTATAATCTCCCTTGCACCACGGAGGTTCGACCGTGTGAATGGCCTTGTGATGATTTCTTGAGAGCAGCCGGGATTTATGATGATTTCTATGAATTGGCTGAGAATGCAGGCCTCACCGCCTTCCTCCACGACCAACACGAACATTATCTCTTACTCACCAATATCTTTGTGCAAACTTTCATTACCATGCTAGGAGCTCACCACCTTCGATGGAATTTTATTTATATGATGGGCATAAGGAGATGTCATGTAACACCCACAATGCGGTTATATCTCCCACGTGTCGGGCACGACTTAGAGGCATAGCCGCATGGTAGGTTTGTCGCAAGAGGGGTAATCTTCACTCTATCCCATGTACTGAATAAGAAAGGGATAAAGAGTTGGCTTACAATCGCCACTTCACACAAATACAAGTTAAACATACATCATCCAGAATACCATCAAGGTCCGACTACGGAACCAAAATAAAAGGAGACAACCCCAAATGCTAGATCCCCGATCGTCCCAACTGGGCTCCACTACTGATCAACAGGAAACGACACAACACAACGAATAAGATCTTCATCGAGCTCCCACTTGAGCTCGGTTGCGTCATCTGCACTGGAATCATCGGCACCTGCAACTGTTTGGAAGTATCTGCGAGTCACGAGGACTCATCAATCTCACACCCGCGAGATCAAGACTATTTAAGCTTATGGGTAGGATATGGTAATGAGGTGGAGCTGCAGCAAGCACTAAGCATACGCAAAAGAGAGCGAGAAGAGAAGCAACGCACGGTCGAGAAGCTAGAAGTGATCAATAAGTGATCCTGAAACTACTTACGTTCAAGCATAACACAAGAACCGTGTTCACTTCCCGAACTCCGCCGGAAAGAGACCATCACGGCTACACACGCGGTTGATGCATTTTAATTAAGTCAAGTGTCAAGTTCTCTACAACCGGATATTAACAAATTCTCATCTGCCCATAACCGCGTGCATGGCTTTCAAAAGTTCAAACCCTACAGGGGTGTCCCAACTTAGCCCATCACAAGCTCTCACCGTCAACGAAGGATATTCCTTCTCCCAGGAAGACCCGATCAGTATCGGAATCCCGGTTACAAGACATTTCAACAATGGTAAAACAAGATCAGCAAAGCCGCCTGAATGTGCCAACAAATCCGGATAGGAGCTGCACATATCTTGTTCTCAGGGCACACCGGATTGTCCAAACTTCCGGTAGGCCAACCCAGAGTTGCCCCTGGTGGCCACTGGCGGCTGATAGGTTGGACTAACACTAAGAGGAGCACTGACCCGGGGGTTTAAAATAAAGATGACCCTTGAGTCTGCAGAACCCAAGGGAAAAAGGCTTAGGTGGCAAATGTTAAAACCAAGGTTGGGCCTTGCTGGAGGAGTTTTATTCAAAGCGAACTGTCAAGGGGGTCCCATTCCCCCAGCCGCGTAAGGAACGCAAAATCAAGGAACATAACACCGATATGACGGAAACTAGGGCGGTAAGAGTGGAACAAAACACCAGGCATAAGGCCGAGCCTTCCACCCTTTACCAAGTATATAGGTGCATTAAAGTAAATAAGAGATAATAATGATATCCCAACAATATCCATGTTCCAGCATGGAACAAACTTCATCATCACCTACAACTAGCAATGCTATAAGAGGGGCTGAGCAAAAGCGGTAACATAGCCAAACAACGATTTGCTAGGAAAGGTGGGTTAGAGGCTTGACATGGCAATATGGGAGGCATGATATAACAAATGGTAGGTAGCGTGACATAGCGATAGAGCGAACAACTAGCAAGCAAAGATAGAAGTGATTTCGAGGGTATGGTCATCTTGCCTGAGATCCCGCAAGGAAGAAGAACGAGTCCATGAAGACAAACGGACGAAGTCGAACGAATCCTCACAACTTCGGAATGGAACCGAAGCTAACGAGAGAAGCAACCCGGAAAGAAGCAAGCAACATAGTAAACAACCATCACATAAAGATGGCGTGATGCACAACCAAGTATGATGCATGTCTGGTTCAAATATGCATGGCATGGCGAAGTGCAACAAACAATACTACAAATTAAGTGGAGCTCAATATGCAACGGAGTTGCACATTGACGGAACACCACATCAATTATTTAGTTCTCTCTCGTTTATGTACCCAACAATATTAAATGTTGTTAAACATGGCAAGAGGTGAGGCATGAGTAAAACATCTATCTAAACAAGTTTAAATGAGGCCAGAACAAACAACGATTCCGGTAAATCCTCATATGCATTTAGCAATTTAAGCAAACAACACTTTAACCATTTTAAATATTGTTATCATGATGCGGATGACATGTGCAAGTCTATGCAAGTTTTATGAAACTATTGATAATAGCATTTATTGAAGCATTAGTCATCGTGGCAGAAACGAAAGGGGTGCCACGACAACGAATCCGAAAATGGTGCCACGGCAACATATCGGTTCCGGTAGCTCATGGAGATACCGGTGCAAAAGGAAAAGTAACGCGAGCGTGTCATGCAAGGATGGTGGGGTGGTCCCGGATACCGGGTTCCCACGGGTCGACGACGGTGCCAAGAGAGGGAAACAACTAGCGTTCACGGGAGGATACAACATCCAAACATGCATCTCATACAACACATGCATTCGTTCACGGGCGGTCGTCTCGAGGTTATACCTTCGAAGCGTGCAAACGGGACGGTTCTCGTTCGGTGCAAAGTAGAGGAAGTAGACGTTTTCGGGACGTTTGTAGTGGAGGTAGTCGTACACGGCGACAGTAGTTGTACACGGGTCTTCGGCCACAGAAGTAGTCGTACAACATTTTCGTAGAGGTTCGGGGTCACGACACGGAACTTGACGTTCACGGGGTCTTCGAGGATCGACGGTACTTGACGTCCAAGTGGTCTCTGGGGTACTTGGCATTTGCGCTACCCGGGTGTTCGGTGACTGAAGTTGTACATGGCTCACGAATCGTCGATCGTTCAGGGTCCGACTTGCGGGTCTTGCCGACATGAAGGGGTACTTGGCGAGTCCGCGTAGTTGTACATGAGCCGTTGCACACGTGACAAATCCGAGCCTTTCGGGGTCGGTCTTGGCGAGGGATAGTCGTGGTACTTGTTGGTCTCGGTCGAGGCGGCAAAACGTAGTCGAACTTGAGGTGGCCTTGACGATCCCAAAAACGCTCCTGCTCGAGGAGGTCTCTGTCTTGGTCTTCACCGAGCGAAAGGGATCCCCGAAGGCGGCCTTGCGTCCCTGGATTCGGTGGCCTTGGCAACGACAAAAAAAGGCAGCAGGGCAGCAGCACGTAGACGACGCAGGTGACAGGGAGCTCGGCAAGAGGCGTCACGTGTAGGAAGCGGAGCCGGCTGGTCGGCAGGGCGAGGACGATGGCGATCGGTGCTGGGGCTCCGGCGAGCTTCGACAACGCAGACGACGAAGGGGGCGAGCGGCGCGAGGCTCCTGCTGGGCACTCGAGGTGGCGCTGGGAGCGTGGCTCCGACGATGCCGCTCACTGGTGACGACCAGTGACGGAGGCAGGGTCCTTAGACTCGAGCGATGGCAGGGTCTCGGCGAGGATGGCGAGGCCGAGGCGGCGGGGCACGGTGCCATGGTGAGGCGACGACGCAGAAGATGGCGCGACGGGCGGCGGCCGTTGCTAGAGGCGGGGAGGCCGGCGGCGCTAGTGGGACGCGAGATGGAAGGCGCCAGGAGGAAGGAGGGGATCGGCCAGGCGCTGGTGTGAGGGCTCCTGCGGGAGGAGGACGAGGGGCCGAGCGGGACTCCTTCCTGGTGCGGTTGGGTGGCGCTGCAGAGGGAGGCGATCAGGATCGAGAGGAAGAGAGTGAGATGGGGATCGAGACGAGCGAGGGAGATGGCGGCGGCGCTGGGGATCGAGAGGGAGAGGTCGGTCGAGGCTAGGTTAGAAGGGAGTGACTGGGCTACGGGGAAAGGATGGGCCTGGTGGGAGGCCCAAGTGGCCAGCGGAGAGGGAAACGGCCATAGGCCTACTGGGCTGCTCTCTCCTACTCTCTTACTCATTTCTTTTTATTTGCCAAAACCAGCAAATAGCAAAGAAAGAAATAAGAGAAAGAAAAGGTTGGAGAAGGAATTTGGGCACGGGGATAATTTCCCCGGACTCACAAAAAATGTGCAAGGTCCATGAACAAAAGGAGTGGACATGATTGCAAGAATTAAATTCAAAGTCATTTGAATTTAATTCAAAAGGTTTGAACAAGGACTAGGAATTAGAAGTGTCCAAAAATGTTAAGATTTTCAGAGGAGCCTCGATAAATGGAGAAGGAATTATCGGCAAGGTTTCGGGATCAACTCGAAGTAGAAAATGCATGCGGTTATTTTTGCAAGTGTGTTGTGATAAATTCCAAATTAAAGGAATATTTGATATAGCTCCCTAATATTGGGAGGATATGTTATAAAGAGAATCACCATGTGAATTTCCTCAATTTAAGTGGACCAAAGATCCATGCAATTTATTTAGCTGAGTTTTAAAACGGGTTGCATGATGACATGATGCAATGATGAATGCAACGAACCAAACAAATCACACGACGAAACCTGGAAATCATGGAAGGCATATGAAGCTCCGGTCTTGGGGCGTCACAACACTCCACCACTACAAGAGGATCTCGTCTCGAGATCTAGAATGACACCGAAGAGAAATGGAAGAGGAAGAGAAGAGGTAAAACTAAGTTGCTTCTTTGACAAATGAGTGAAAGCAAAGAACCTTGCGAGGTTGAACAAATTGAAAGAAAGAAAAAATACAACGAAGATGAACGAAGTTGAAAACAGTCCGTTAGATAAGAGAAACAAGGGACCTTACTAGAACCTTGTAGGTTGAAGGACATGAAACAAGAGCATAACGGACCAAAAGAATAAGAAAACACACCGGTAGAAAAGAGAAACAAGGAACACCATGTGAACCTTGGAGTTTGCAAAGCTATGAATGACGAGAACAATGGACAAGAAGTACATGCAAGCGCTCCGGTTGAAACGAGATGTACCAGGAACGATAAAGATCAATTACGATAACACCCCGGTTGGAAAAGGAAGGCATAGAATATGATCTTGACAAGATGAGAGGATACTTGATGAAACCAACAACACACTGCCTACGGAACAAATGTAAGAATGGAATCAAAAGAATGAAGGAGAAAACAACATCTTCTACCTGAAATGAGCTTGAAAAAGCATCTTTAGGAGAAGGGTTGAATGGAGTTGTTGGAAAACCAACAATGAAAAGAGTAATCTTGTTGTGGGCTTATGGAAAACATCTCGAAATCTTGAGGTGAAATTCTGCCACTAACGAAAAACAATAGATTGGATTGATATGAACAAGGAGACGAGAAACTTATTTCACCGTGAGGATAAATGAAGAACTTGGATCATTTATAAGCACCATAAATAGCAACAATCCTTAGGGAAAGCTTTAGGTGAAACATAACCCAATCTAACTCCAATGAAGAGATTGATTGGTTGAAAAGATGTCTTGAACGAAGAGAAAATGATGGATTTAGATATGTCACTCTTGAAAACTTGTGAATCATGAAACACGAAGGGAAATTATCAACAATGACATAACACCACCTCAAAAGATAAGATAGGAAGAATTGCACTTCAGAATGTAAGATGAAGAATACTTGAACTCCTTAAAACAAAACATGTGTTGAGCACCGTGTTTATTCGAGAGTATAGCTTGGCGGTTCATGACTTCGAGAGAGATCTTGAAGAACAATTGAAGAATGAACAGAATCCTTGACGAGCCACCATAAAGAAACTCTCGAAGAACTCCGGATAAATAAAAGAAGGTCACAAGGAGAGAAGCTTGAAAAGAATAAGATGAATCCTTACATTGATTAGATGGAGCTTCGCGATGATATAACCAAGAGAAAACTTGGGACTCTGGAAAGAAAGATGAACAAATGGGATCAAGAATTTTGATGAATCTCTAGAATAAGGAATTAATTACTTGGATGAAACAAGAATAAGAATTACATTATGCTCATCCTTCATCAATTTAGATTGATGACCAACATGGATTTGGCATACTACTTATTCTCGTTGAGAAGGATCAAGAAAGATATTGCGCAAACTTGGGAAGGTCTTCAATGGACCACCGGTAGGATTTGGAAAAAAACGAATGAATTGATATGATAACGAAGGAAGAGAAATCTTGAACGAACCACCGAAAGAATTGAAAATGATCAAAGGAAAGATAGCGAAACACCGGGAAGAATTTAGCAAATGAACGAAGATGCTTGAGAGAATATAAATACAAGTGAAACGAAGAGATCATGAACTGACCAGAGAATACTTGAGCGAAGCACCGGTGAGATTTGGAGAACGAGAGCTGAAAGCTGGAATGAATAATTCTGAGATGATGGGCTTCGGAGAATCAAACTGAGAAGACTCCTGAATTGCTCCGGATGGGTGAAAGAATTCTCACAATAGAAAATAATTATGAGAGGATGGCATAAGGCTAGAACCATGAATCTTCAAGAGAACGGACCAAGATTTAGAGGAAACAGTTCTTCAGTCTTCAGATGCAGAGAATAACGATGGGAAACACCACCATGCTCTGGAAGGATTAAAAGAGGAAAGGTTGAGCCAAAGATGAAAAGAATTTGAGAGATCTTAGAGAAAGACATATGATTGATGACAATTCATACTTACGTCATACTTTGAAAGGAATTCGAAAATAACTCCGGAAAATTAGAAGAGTCAGGTAAGATCCTAGGGAAAGACCTATGGGTTAGGGCCCACTCAAAAGAAACACCGTTGAATGATTGCTTGAAAGGGATAATGCACCAGTTGATTTAAATGGCTTGAATGAGATAACATCCTCAAAGGAACTTGAGCGAATTGAGAATGGAAACTTGAATCTTCTAAGATATCTTCAGCACTTCGGATATGAATAGAGAGAGATGAATGATTAAGAGGTGCATCGACATGAGAAACCATTTGAAATGAGGAAAGGGATATAATCCAACACCAAAAGCTTGAATTGCATCCACAGGATAAGAAAGAGAACGAAGAATGATGAACTTGAAGCTCCGTTAGCATCTTCCTGAGAATCACCGGATAAGAACATTGACGGAAAAGAATGGAGAGACTTCACATCCATAAAATGGATACTTAATTCAGAAATCTGAGTCCTTGAAGAAAAAGGGTGGGAGGGCGGGAAAACAAAGGCAACTTGGGCAGATGGAAAAGGATACCATCGAGAAAACTTAGAGTTTATCTTGCGGATGTTGAAATGATCGGATCCACTTGAAGAGAAACACACCGGTTGAAAAGGATTGACATGACAATCTCGATTATCATGAAGGATTAGTATTCACATAGAAATATGAGAACACCGCTTAGGAAAGGTATGGAATCCACATTTGACTTCGAAGCAACTCGAATACCACAAACCAAAACAAAACAAAGGATTGGCTTGCAAAATAAGCCAGAAACAAACATATGATAGACCCCATATCGTATCATGTGTCTGTTGGAAAGATATTCTAGGAGATACTTGAATTCCCACTTATAAACTCCCGAAACTTTCTGGTTATGCAATCAGGTGTTGGGGATACAGGGGAAGCATAATATCTAACACAAACTAACAATTCCTACATCCAGCTGTATCCATCCTTCAACACATAACCAAGAAACCTTCGGAAATCATGTACCTCAACCTTCGAAAAGCATATGTTATATGAGTTATGGCAATACTCCCGAACTCCCGCCCTAGTACTGGTGGCGTCGAGGTTATCTCACCAACAACTGCATAAAAGAGATTTTCGATGTTGGCAAACTCAGGTATTCCAGAACTGCAACGATAAAATTGTGACGACAACACCTCGGAGCTCAACTCCCCGGGACACTGCCACAACCCCTAAATGTCAGGAGGCACCAAGAACAATGTTCTCATCACAAAACCATCGGAACGATTCCAAGATACCCGCTTGATCCTAAATTTTTTTCGTGAAATTTGAGGAGAGAAGAGTCAAAACTTCTACGTCAGGAGGCCTCACCAGAGCGACGAAGGGACTGAGGAGTAAAAAGAATCCTACTCTCTGATATATATAATCCTAAGACTCAAAACATTTTGTTCAAGACTCAACAACATCAGCGATTCGATCAAGCAGGGGGCTCCTAAGTCGGGGATGGCTCTGATTACCAACTTGTAACACCCACAATGCGGCTATAATCTCCCACGTGTCGGGGCATGACTTAGAGGCATAGCCGCATGGTAGGTTTGTCACAAGAGGGGTAATCTTCACACAATCCCATGTACTAAATAAGAAAGGGATAAAGAGTTGGCTTACAATCGCCACTTCACACAAATACAAGTTAAACATACATCATCCAGAATACCATCAAGGTCCGACTACCGAACCAAAATAAAAGGAGACAACCCCAAATGCTAGATCCCCGATCGTCCCAACTGGGCTCCACTACTGATCAACAGGAAACGACACAACACAACGAATAAGATCTTCATCGAGCTCCCACTTGAGCTCGGTTGCGTCATCTGCATTGGAATCATCGGCACCTGCAACTGTTTGGGAGTATCTGTGAGTCACGAGGACTCAGCAATCTCACATGCGCGAGATCAAGACTATTTAAGCTTATGGGTAGGATAGGGTAATGAGGTGGAGATGCAGCAAGCACTAAGCATACGCAAAAGAGAGCGAGAAGAGAAGCAACACACGGTCGAGAAGCTAGAAGTGATCAATAAATGATCCTGAAACTACGTACGTTCAAGCATAACACAAGAACCGTGTTCACTTACTGGACTCCGCCGGAAAGAGACCATCACGGCTACACACGTGGTTGATGCATTTTAATTAAGTCAAGTGTCAAGTTCTCTACAACCGGATATTAACAAATTCCCATCTACCCATAACCGCGGGCACGACTTTTGAAAGTTCAAACCCTATAGGGGTGTCCCAACTTAGCCCATCACAATCTCTCACGGTCAACAAAGGATATTCCTTCTCCCGGGAAGACCCGATCAGTCTCAGAATCCCGGTTACAAGACATTTCGACAATGGTAAAACAAGACCAGCAAAGCCGCCCGAATGTGTCGACAAATCCTGATAGGAGCTGCACATATCTCGTTCTCAGGGCACACCGGATTGTCCAAACTTCCGGTAGGCCAACCCAGAGTTGCCCCTGGTGGCCACCGGCGGCTGACAGGTTGGACCAACACTCAGAGGAGCACTGGCCCGGGGGTTTAAAATAAAGATGACCCTTGAGTCTGCAGAACCCAAGGGAAAAAGGCTTAGGTGGCAAATGTTAAAACCAAGGTTGGGCCTTGCTGGAGGAGTTTTATTCAAAGTGAACTGTCAAGGGGGTCCCATTCCCCCAACCGCGTAAGGAACGCAAAATCAAGGAACATAACACCGGTATGACGGAAACTAGGGCGGCAAGAGTGGAACAAAACACCAGGCATAAGGCTGAGCCTTCAACCCTTTACCAAGTATATAGGTGCATTAAAGTAAATAAGAGATAATAATGATATCCCAACAATATCCATGTTCCAACATGGAACAAACTTCATCTTCACCTACAACTAGCAACACTATAAGAGGGGCTGAGCAAAAGCGGTAACATAGCCAAACAACGATTTGCTTGGAAAGGTGGGTTAGAGGCTTGACATGGCAATATGGGAGGCATGCTATAACAAATGGTAGGTAGCGTGACATAGCGATAGAGCGAACAACTAGCAAGAAAAGATAGAAGTGATTTCGAGGGTATGGTCATCTTGCATGAGATCCCGCAAGGAAGAAGAACGAGTCCATGAAGACAAACAGACGAAGTCGAACGAATCCTCACAACTCCAGAACAAAACCGAAGCTAACGAGAGAAGCAACCTGGAAAGAAGCAAGCAACATAGTGCCTAGATCTTTCCTCACCACCTGATGCTTGCTTCTTTCCGGGTTATTAGATGATGGGTTGCGAGAGTGACAGAAGCTTAAACCCTAGTTAATGCGCTATTCCCTAAGGGACCGATTGGATCCAAAAGTTTAATGCTATGGTTAGAATTGAATCTTAATACTTTTTTCGTAGTCGCGGATGCTTGTGAGAGGGTTAATCATAAGTAGGAGGTTTTTTCAAGTAAGAACATCACCTAAGCACCGGTCCACCCACATATCAAATTATCAAAGTAGCGAACACGAATCGAACCAACATGATGAAAGTGACTAGATGAAATTCCCATGTACCCTCAAGAACGCTTTGCTTATTATAAGAGAATGTTTTGGCCTTTCCTTTGCCTCAAAAGGATTGGGCTACCTTGCTGCACTTTTATTACTACTATCATTACTTGCTCGTTACAAATTATCTTGCTATCAAACTACTGTGTTACTTACAATTTCAGCACTTGCAGACATTACCTTGCTGAAAACCACTTGTCATTTCCTTCTACTCCTCGTTGGGTTCGACACTCTTACTTATTGAAAAGAGTTACAATTGGTCCCATATACTTGTGGGTCATCAAGGCTGTTTTCTGGCGCTGTTGCCGGGCAGTGAAGCGCCTTTGGTAAGGAAACATTTATATATTGTGCTGAAATTTACTGTCACTTGTTACTAAGGAAAACAATCCTTTGAGGGGTTTGTTCGGGGTACCTTCACCTCGACCGGAACCACAAGTAGCTACCCCTCAACCTACTACACTTATAGAAAATATTGAATATGAAATTCCTTCGGGTATGATAGAACAACTGCTAGCTAATCCTTATGCATGAGATGGAACCGAACATCCTCATATGCACTTAATATATGTGGAAAAAATTTGTGGATCGTTTAAGCTTGCAGGTTTACCCGGAGATGAAGTTAAGAAGAAGGTTTTACCTTTATCTTTGAAGGGAAAAGCATTGCATGGTATAGGCTATGCGATGATATTGGATCTTGGAATTGGAATCGATTGAAATTCGAATGTCACCAAAACATTTATCCTATGCATCTAGTTCATCGTGATAGGAATTATATATATAATTTTTGGCCTCGTGAAGGAGAAAGTATCGCTCTAGCTTGTGGGAGGCTTAAGTCAATGTTATATTCATTCCCCAATCATGAGCTCTCAAGAGAAATTATTATCCAGAATTTTTATGCTCGGCTTTCTCGTAATGATCGATCCATGCTTGATACTTCTTCTGCTGGTTCTTTTATAAAGAAGACTATTGAATTCCAGTGGGATATTTTGGAAAGAATTAAACTCAACTCTGAAGATTGGGAACTCAAGGAAGGTAAAGAGTCAGGTATTAAGCTTAAGTATGATTGTGTTAAATCTTTTATGAATACTGCTACCTCTTGAGCACCACGTTGGTTTTCCCCGAAGAGGAAAGGATGATGCAGCAAAGTAGCGTAAGTATTTCCCTCAGTTTTTGAGAACCAAGGTATCAATCCAGTAGGAGGCTACACGCCAGTCCCTCGTACCTGCACAAAACAAATAAATCCTCACAACCAACGCGATAAGGGGTTGTCAATCCCTACATGGCCACTTACGAGAGTGAGACTGATAGATATAATAACATAATATTTTTGGTATTTTTATGATAAAGATGCAAAGTAAAATAAAATCAAAGTAAAAGCAAAGGAAATAACAAAGTATTGGGAGATTAATATGATGAAGATAGACCCGGGGGCCATAGGTTTCACTAGTGGCTTCTCTCGAGAGCATAAATATTCTACGGTGGGTGAACAAATTACTGTTGAGCAATTGACAGAATTGAGCATAGTTATGAGAATATCTAGGTATGATCATGTATATAGGCATCACGTCCGAGACAAGTAGACGGACTCCTGCTTGCATCTACTACTATTACTCCACTCATCGACCGCTATCTAGCATGCATCTAGAGTATTAAGTTAATGAAAACAGAGTAACGCCTTAAGCAAGATGACATGATGTAGAGGGATAAACTCATGCAATATGATGAAAACCCCATCTTGTTATCCTCGATGGCAACAATACAATACGTGCCTTGCTGCCCCTACTGTCACTGGGAAAGGACACCGCAAGATTGAACCCAAAGCTAAGCACTTCTCCCATTGCAAGAAAGATCAATCTAGTAGGCCAAACCAAACTGATAATTCGAAGAGACTTGCAAAGATAACCAATCATACATAAAAGAATTCAGAGAAGATTCAAATATTGTTCATAGATAGACTTGATCATAAACCCACAATTCATCGGTCTGAACAAACACATCGCAAAAAGAAGATTACATTGAATAGTTCTCCACAAGAGAGGGGGAGAACATTGTATTGAGATCCAAAAAGAGAGAAGAAGCCATCTAGCTACTAACTATGGACCCGTAGGTCTGAGGTGAACTACTCACACTTCATCGGAGGGGCTATGGTGATGATGTAGAAGCCCTCCGTGATCGATGCCCCCTCCAGCAAAGCTCCGGAACAGGCCCCAAGATGGGATCTCGTGGATACAGAAAGTTGCAGCGGTGGAATTAGGGTTTTGGCTCCGTATCTGATTGTTTGGGGGTACGTAGGTATATATAGGAGGAAGGAGTACGTCGGTGGAGCAACAGGGGGCCCACAAGGGTGGAGGGTGCGCCTGGGGGGGGGTAGGCGTGCCCCCTACCTCGTGGCCTCCTCTTTTGTGTCTTGACATAGGGTCCAAGTCTCCTGGGTCTTGTTCGTTGAGAAAATCATGTTCCCGAAGGTTTCATTTCGTTTGGACCCCGTTTGATATTCCTTTTCTTCGAAACTCTAAAACAGGCAAAAAAACAACAATTCTGGGCTGGGCCTCCGATTAATAGGTTAGTCCGAAAATTAATATAAAAGTGGATAATAAAGCCCAATAATGTCCAAAACAGTAGATAATATAGCATGGACCAATCAAAAATTATAGATACGTTGGAGATGTATCAAGCATCCCCAAGCTTAATTCCTGCTCGTCCTCGAGTAGGTAAATGATAAAAACAGAATTTTTGATGTGGAGTGCTACTTGGCATAATTTTAATGTAATTCTTATTAATTGTGGTATGAATATTCAGATCCGAAAGATTCAAGACAAAAGTTCATATTAACATAAAAATAATAATACTTTAAGCATACTAACTAAGCAATTATGTCTTCTCAAAATAACATGGCCAAAGAAAGTTCATCCCTACAAAATCATACAGTTTAGTCATGCTCCATTTTCGTCACATGAGAGTGCTCTCATCATGCACAACCTCGATGACAAGCCAAGCAATTGTTTCATACTTTAGTAATCTCAAACCTATAAACTTTCACGCAATATATGAGCGCGAGCCATGGACATAACACTATGGGTGGAATAGAATATAATGAGGGGGTTATGTGGAGAAGACAAAAAGGAGAAAGTCTCACATCAACGAGGTTAATCAATGGGCTATGGAGATGCCCACCGATTGATGTTAATGCAAGGAGTAGGGATTGCCATGCAACAGATGCACTAGAGCTATAAATGTATGAAAGCTCAACAAAAGAAACTAAGTGGGTGTGCATCCAACTTGCTTGCTCACGAAGACCTAGGGCACTTAAGGATGCCCATTGTTGGAATATACAAGCCAAGTTCTATAATGAAAATTCCCACTAGTATATGAAAGTGACAAAACAAGAGACTCTCTATCATGAAGATTACGGTGCTACTTTGAAGCACAAGTGTGGCAAAGGATAGTAACATTGTCCTTCTCTCTTTTTCTCTCATTTTTTTGGGCCTTCTCTTTTTTTATGGCCTCTCTCTTTCTTTTTTGGGGGCCTTCTCTTTTTATGGCCTTTTTTATAATTCCTCACTTGGGACAATGCTCTAGAAAATGATGATCATGACACTCCTATTTATTTACAACTCAATGATTACAACTCGATACTAGAATAAAAGATGACTCTATATGAATCCCTCCGGTGGTGTACCGGGATATGCAATGGACCAAGAGTGACATGTATGAAAGAATTATGAATGGTGGCTTTGCCACAAATACTATGTCAACTACATGATCATGCTAAATATGACAATAATGAATGTGTCATGATAAACGGAATGGTGGAAAGTTGCATGGCAATATATCTCGGAATGGCTATGGAAATGCCATAATAGGTAGGTATGGTGGCTATTTTGAGGAAGATATAAGGAGGTTTATGTGTGAAAGAGCGTATCATATCACGGGGTTTGGATGCACCAGCGAAGTTTGCGCCAACTCTCAATGTGACAAAAGGGCAATGCACGGTAACGAAGAGGCTAGCAAGGATGGAAGGGTGAGAGTGCGTATAATCCATGGACTCACCATTAGTCATAAAGAACTCACATACTTATTGCAAAAATCTACAAGTCATCAAAAACCTCGGCACTACGTGCATGCTCCTAGGGGGATAGATTGGTAAGAAAAGACCATCGCTCGTCCCCGACCGCCACTCATAAGGAGGACAATCAAATAACACCTCATGTTTCAAATTTGTTACATAAAGTTTACCATACGTGCATGCTACGGGACTTGCAAACTTCAACACACGCATTTCTCAATTTCACAACTACTCAACTAGCATGACTTTGATATTATTACCTCCATATCTCAAAACAATCATCAAGCATCAAACTTCTCTTAGTATTCAAAACACTCATAAGAAGATTTTACTAATCTTGAATACCTAGCATATTAGGATTTTAAGCAAATTACCATGCTATTTAAGACTCTCAAAATAATCTAAGTGAAGCATGAGAGATCAATAGTTTCTATAAAACAAATCCACCACCGTGCTCTAAAAGATATAAATGAAGTACTAGAGCAAAACTATATAACTCAAAAGATATAAGCGAAGCACATAGAGTATTCTAACAAATTCCAAATCATGTATGGCTCTCTAAAAAGGTGTGTACAGCAAGGATGATTGTGGTAAACTAAAAAGTAGAGACTCAAATCATACAAGACGCTCAAAGCAAAACACATATCATGTGGCGAATAAAAATATAGCTCCAAGTAAAGTTACCGATAGAAGTAGACGAAAGAGGGGATGCCTTCCAGGGCATCCCCAAGCTTTGGCTTTTAGGTGTCCTTAGATTATCTTGGAGGTGCCATGGGCATCCCCAAGCTTAGGCTCTTGCCACTCCTTGTTCCATAATCCATCAAATCTTTACCCAAAACTTGAAAACTTCACAACACAAAACTCAAAGTAGAAAATCTCATGAGCTCCGTTAGCGAAAGAAAACAAAAGACCACTTCAAGGTACTGTAATGAACTCATTATTTATTTATGTATTACAACTTCTCTATGGTTTATAAACTATTTTACTAGCCATAGATTCATCAAAATAAGCAAACAACACACGGAAAACAGAATCTGTCAAAAACAGAATAGTCTGTAGTAGCGCAAGATCTGGAACCCAAAAAATTCTAACATAAATTGCCGGACGTGAGGAATTTATCTATTAATCAACTGCAAAAATAATTAACTAAATAGCACTTCCAAATAAAAATGGCAGCAGTTCTCGTGAGCGCTAAAGTTTCTGTTTTTTTACAGCAAGTGCAACAAGACTTTCCCCAAGTCTTCCCAACGGTTCTACTTGACACAAACACTAATTAAACACAAAAAACACAACCAAAATAGAGGCTAGATAAATTATTTATTACTAAACAGGAGCAAAAAGCAAGGAATAAAAATAAAATTGGGTTGCCTCCCAACAAGCGCTATCGTTTAACGCCCCTAGCTAGGCATAACAAGCAAGGATAGATCTAGGTATTGCCATAGTAATAAGATAGATCATTAAAACTCATTTCATATTCTATACATTCGGCGGCAAGTTTTCTTTGAGGCAAGAAAAATTAATCAAAGGGGCTAAATTTAATGGGGCAAAAGTCCCCAAGATCAACCTTAGGAGGTATAGGTTCCTCCTTTGGTCCTTCGTATTGCACAACCAATTCATCATTGTAAGCATTCTTTTGACAGAACTTTGTGAGCCTATATTCAAGAGAATATCCTAGTTCATTATTTTGAATAGCCAAATCATCATTAAGTTCAGAAATTCTATCAACTAAAACATTGGTTGGAACCCTTTTTCTAAGATTTTCATTGAAAGCAACATAGTCTAGAGATTGAAAATGCATTATTTCTTCTTGATCAAAGAGGATGGCCTCTATGGGAGGACGACAAGCGTCCACCCTATAATGCGCAAAGATTTCTTTCGCTTCTTTTATTATGAATCTAAACTCATGAGCCAAAAAGATAGTAGCGGCACGCTTAACAGAAGAATGTTCAATATTAGAAAATTCTAGGAAAATCCTTTGTATGCAAGGGTGCATGTGCATGAATTGTCTTTCAAGTTCAACTATAAGCATGGCAATAGCGTCCGCAAGACTACTAGTTCTATGAAGGATGGAACTACCCATAGAAGGTAAAGCACCGGCACAAGTAAGGAAATCTTGAATAACTCCTTTTCCAATAATATTACCACTACCAACACGGAATTTTTTATATGTAAGATGGGTGGTTCTTTCGCAGGAGCATCAGAATTTTTCATGATATTATTATTGTCCATATCGACAATAATTTCCCCAATTTCAGACATAGAGGCAGAAGGTAAGGAACTAGCCATAACGACAAGCAAACGAACTAACACACAAGCAAACAAAAAGCAAGCGGGCAAAAAGAGGCAAATAGAGAAAGAGAGGGAGGATACAGAGAGAGGGCGAATAAAACGGCAAGGGTGAAGTGGGGGAGAGGAAAACGAGAGGCAAATGGCAAATAATGTAATGCGGGAGATAAGGGTATGTGATGGGTACTTGGTATATTGACTTTTGCGTAGACCTCCCCGGCAACGGTGCCAGAAATCCTTCTTGCTACCTCTTGAGCACTGCGTTGGTTTTCCCCGAAGAGGAAGGGATGATGCAGCAAAGTAGCGTAAGTATTTCCCTCAGTTTTTGAGAACCAAGGTATCAATCCAGTAGGAGGCTATGCGCCAATCCCTCGTACCTGCACAAAACAAATAAATCCTCGCAACCAACGCGATAAGGGGTTGTCAATCCCTACACGGCTACTTACGAGAGTGAGATCTAATAGATATGATAAGATAATATTTTTGGTATTTTTATGATAAAGATGCAAAGTAAAATAAAAGCAAAGTAAAAGCAAAGGAAATAACTAAGTATTGGGAGATTAATATGATGAAGATAGACCCGGGGGCCAAAGGTTTCACTAGTGGATTCTCTCGAGAGCATAAGTATTCTATGGTGGGTGAACAAATTACTGTTGAGCAATTGACAGTATTGAGCATAGTTATGAGAATATCTAGGTATGATCATGTATATAGGCATCACGTCCGAGACAAGTAGACCGACTCCTGCCTGCATCTACTACTATTACTCCACTCATCGACCGCTATCCAGCATGCATCTAGAGTATTAAGTTAATGAAAACAGAGTAACGCCTTAAGCAAGATGACATGATGTAGAGGGATAAAATCATGCAATATGATGAAAACCCCATCTTGTTATCCTCGATGGCAACAATACAATACGTGCCTTGCTGCCCCTACTGTCACTGGGAAAGGACACCGCAAGATTGAACCCAAAGCTAAGCACTTCTCCCATTGCAAGAAAGATCAATCTAGTAGGCCAAACCAAACTGATAATTCGAAGAGACTTGCAAAGATAACCAATCATACATAAAAGAATTCAGAGAAGATTCAAATATTGTTCATAGATAGACTTGATCATAAACCCACAATTCATCGGTCTGAACAAACACATCGCAAAAAGAAGATTACATCGAATAGTTCTCCACAAGAGAGGGGGAGAACATTGTATTGAGATCCAAAAAGAGAGAAGAAGCCATATAGCTACTAACTATGGACCCGTAGGTCTGAGGTGAACTACTCACACTTCATTGGAGGGGCTATGGTGATGATGTAGAAGCCCTCCGTGATCGATGCCCCCTCCAACGGAGCTCCGGAACAGGCCCCAAGATGGGATCTCGTGGATACAGAAAGTTGCGGCGGTGGAATTAGGGTTTTGGCTCCGTATCTGATCATTTGGGGGTACATAGGTATATATAGGAGGAAGGAGTACGTCGGTGGAGCAACAGGGGGACCACGAGGGTGGAGGGCGCGCCTGGGGGGGGGGGTAGGCGCGCCCCTACCTTGTGGCCTCCTCTTTTGTGTCTTGACGTAGGGTCCAAGTCTCATGGGTCTTGTTTGTTGAGAAAATCATGTTCCCAAAGGTTTCATTCCGTTTGGACTCCGTTTGATATTCCTTTTCTTCAAAACCCTAAAACAGGCAAAAAACAGCAATTCTGGGCCGGGTCTCCAGTTAATAAGTTGGTCCCAAAAATAATACAAAAGTGGATAATAAAGACCAATAATGTCCAAAACAGTAGATAATATAGCATGGAGCAATAAAAAATTATAGATACGTTGGAGACGTATCAAATACCGATGCTTTTCAAAAGTTTAGCACTAAATATGGACTTGACTCTGAGATAGTAGCCTCCTTTTGTGAATCATTTGCTACTCATGTTGATCTCCCTAAATAGAAGTGGTTTAAATATCACCCACCTATTAAATAAGAAATTAAAGAACCGGTACTAGCTAAAGAGGAAACTGTACTTTATAATGTTGATCCAGTTGTTCCTACTGCTTATATTGAGAAACCACCTTTCCCTGTTAGGATAAAGGAACATGCTAAAGTTTCAACTATGGTCAACAAAAGTTATATTAGAACACCTAAACCTGATGAAAAAATTAAAGTAGAACCTAGTGTTGCTATGGTTAAGGATCTCTTGGAAGAAAATATAGATGGGCATGTTATTTACTTTTGTAATGAAGCTACTAGAATTGCCATACTCGATAGAACGGATAATCATAGAGCCGTTGTTGGCATGCTCATTGTCTCAGTTAAAATAGGAGATCACTGTTATCATGGTTTATGTGACATAGGTGCTAGCATGAGTGCTATTCCCTTTACCTTATATCAAGAAATTATGAATGACATAGCATAGCACCCGCTGAAATAGAAGAAGTAGATGCCACTATTAAACTTTCTAATAGAGACACCATCACACCACTTGAGATTGTTAGAGATGTTGAAGTCTTGTGTGGGAAAATAAAATACCCTACTGATTTTCTTGTTCTTGGCTCCCGACAAGATGACTTTGGTCCCATTATCTTTGGTAGACCTTTCTTGAACACCGTTAATGCTAAAATAGATTGTGAGAAACAAACTGTCGGTGTTAGTTTTGGTGGTGAGTCTCATGAGTTTAATTTTTCTAAGTTTAGTAGAAAGCTTCATGAAAAAGAATTGCCTAGTAAGGATGAAATAATTTGTCTTGCTTCTATTGTTGTACCTCCTACCGATCCTTTAGAACAATATCTATTAGACCATGAAAATGATTTACATATGGATGAAAGAAATGAAATAGATCAGATTTTCTTTGAACAACGTCCTCTGCTTAAACACAATTTGCCTATTGAAACACTAGGTGGTCCTCCTTCACCTAAAGGTGATCCTGTGTTTGAATTAAAACAATTTCCAAACACTTTGAAATATGCTTATCTTGATGTTATTATTAGTGCTAATTAACCTTTCAGAACATGAAGAAGAAAGATTATTGAAAGTTCTAAGGAAACACTGAGCTGCTATTAGATATACTCTTGATGATTTAAAGGGCATTAGTCCCACTCCATGTCAGCACAAGATTAATATGGAACCTAATGCTAAACCCGTTGTTGATCACCAACATCGGTTAAATCCGAAGATGAAAGAAGTGGTAAGAACGAAAATATTAAAACTTCTAGAAGCAGGTATAATCTATCCTATAGTTGATAGTAGATGGGTAAGTCCTGTTCATTGTGTCCCTAAGAAAGGAGGTATTACTATTGTTCCTAATGATAAGAATGAACTTATTCCACAAAGAATTGTTAAAAGCTATAGAATGGTAATTGATTTTAGAAAATTAAACAAAGCAACTAGAAAAGATCATTACCCTCTGCCTTTCATCGATCAAATGCTAGAAAGATTATCTAAGCACACACATTTTTGCTTCCTTGATGGATACTCTGGTTTTTCACAAATACCTGATTCTCAACCTAATCAAGAAAAGACCACTTTCACTTGTCCCTTTGGAACTTATGCTTATAGACGTATGCCTTTTGGTTTATGCAATGCACCTGCCACCTTTCAAAGATGTATGATTGCTATATTCTCTAGTTTTTATGAAAAAATTGTTGAGGTTTTCATGGATGACTTCTCTGTTTATAGGAAGTCTTTTGATGATTGTTTAAGCAATCTTGATCGAGTTTTGTAGAGATGAGAGCAAACAAATCTTGTCTTGGGAGAAGTGCCACTTTATGGTTAATGAAGGTATTGTTTTGGGCCATAAAATTTCTGAAAGAGGTATCGAAGTGGACAAAGCTAAGGTTGATGCAATTGAGAAAATTCCATGTCCTAAAGATATCAAAGGTATTTGTAGTTTCCTAGGTCATGCTGGTTTCTATAGGAGATTTACCAAAGACTTTCTAGGCCTCTTATAAATCTTTTACAAAAGGATGTTCCTTTTGTTTTTGATGATGATTGTTTAGAAGCCTTCGAAACACTCAAGAAAGCCTTCATTTCTGCACCCATTGTTCAACCACTTGATTGGAACTTGCCTTTTGAAATTATGTGTGATGCTAATGATTATGCTGTTGGTGTTGTTCTAGGACAAAGAGTTGATAAGAAACTAAATGTTATTCATTATACTTGTAAAACTCTAGACAGTGCTCAACGAAATTATGCTACTACTGAAAAAGAATTCCTAGCAGTGGTGTTTGCTTGTGATAAATTTAGATCTTACATTGTTGATTCAAAAGTAATTGTTCACACTGATCATGCTGCTATAAAATATCTTATGGAAAATAAAGATGATAAACCTATACTTATTCAATGGTTTCTCTTGCTACAAGAATTTGATTTACATATCACTAATAGAAAAGGAGCTGAGAACCCCATAGCTGATAACTTGTTTAGGCTTGAAAAGGTGCTTGATGATCCACTACCTATTGATGATAGTTTTCCTGATGAGCAATTAGCTGCAATAAATGTTTCTCATAACACTCCTTGGTATGCTAACTATGCTAATTGCATTGTTGCTAAATATTTACCACCTAGCTTTACATACCAACAAAAGAAAAAAAATCTTCTATGATTTAAGACATTACTTTTGGGATGATCCACATCTTTATAAAGGTGTAGATGGTATCATTAGACGTTGTGTACTTGAGCATGAATAGGTACAAATCCTACGGAAATGTCACTCCGAAGCTTATGGAGGGCATCATGCTAGAGACAGAACTACTCACAAGGTATTGCAATCTGGATTTTATTGGCCTACTCTCTTCAAGGATGCTCGTAAGTTCGTCTTATCTTGTGATGAATGTCAAAGAATAGGTAATATCGATAAGCATCAAGAAATGCCTATGAATTATTCACTTGTTGTTGAACCATTTTATGTTAGGGGATTTGATTACATGGGACCTTTTCCTTCCTCTAATGGGTATACACATATTTTGGTCGCTGTTGATTATGTTACTAAGTGGGTAGAAGCTATTCCAACTAGTAGTGTTGATCACAACACCTCTATTAAAATGCTTAAGGAAGTTATTTTCCCAAGGTTTGGAGTCCCTAGATATTTAATGACTGATGGTGGTTCACACTTTATTCATGGTGCTTTCCGTCAAATGCTTGCCAAGTATGATGTTAACCATAGAATTGCATCACCTTATCATCCTCAGTCTAGTGGTCAAGTTGAACTTAGCAATAGAGAAACGAAATTAATTTTGCAAAATACTGTCAATAGGTCCCGGAAGAATTGGTCTAAGAAATTAGATGATGCACTTTGGGCTTATAAAACAACATATAAAAATCATATGGGTATGTCTCCTTATAAAATGGTTTATGGAAAAGCTTGTCATTTGCCTCTTGAGTTAGAACATAAAGCATATTGGGCAATCAAATAACTCAACTATGATTTCAAACTTACCGGTGAAAAGAGGTTATTCGATATTAGCTCATTAGATGAATGGAGAGCCCAAGCTTATGAAAATGCCAAGTTATTTAAAGAAACATGTAAAAGCTGGCATGATAAAAGAATTCAAAAGCGTGAGTTTAAAGTTGGGGAATATGTTCTTTTGTACAACTCCTGTTTTAGATTCTTTGTAGGAAAACTCCTCTCAAAATGGGAAGGACCCTATGTTATCGAGGAGCTTTATCGGTCTAGAGCTATCAAAATAAATAATGCCGAAGGTACTAACCCGAAGGTTGTTAATGGGCAACGAATAAAACTTATATCTCAGGTATGCCCATTAATGTTGAAAGTAATATTTCCAAACTTTGACACTGGAAGAACACATAAAAGAGTCCTTCCGGAACACTCCAGAGTCGTGAAAAAGGAGGAGGTACGTGATACGGTAAGTAAACGGGCTCCAAAAAATACGCAAAAATATTTTTTGTGAGTTTTGGAATATAACCAAAATTAGGAAAACAAGAAACAACCAGGAAGGTCACCCTGGTGGGAACAAGACACCAGAGGCCAGGCGCGCCCAGGTGGGTTGTGCCCACCTTGGGTACCTTCTGGACTCCGTTTTTCTACATCTTTCTTGTCTCCCAAGATAAAAAAATCTTTATATACCCCCCAGACCTATTGACCACCGTATCGCGGAGAAATCTTCAGTTTTCTTTTCTTGCTATTTCCCTGATAGATCTGAAAATATGTCATCCCAAGACTCTGAGGGTGAGAGCTATGTTGTTGATTTCATCGCGAACCCCAACTCTTATGGGGATGTGGAGCATTATGGCTGGACTTCGGAGGAAGAGGAATACTATTATCCTAGGGAGAAGGAGGAGACGATCTCAGACGAGGATGAAGCCCCGTGGCCTCAACCTGGAGACATGCATGTGGAATTCAAGAAGTCCAGCCTCCCCAACAAAGCAAAGAGGCCTAAGGTTCAGTTTATACCCTTCCACCTTTTGCAGGAAAATAAGCAAGATCTATGCAAAAAGGTACTGGAGCTTGAGCAGGAGATCGGTGAATAGAAGGAGGAAAATTCCGTCCTTAAAGCGTAAGCTAAGGAAGAAGGACATGGTTGATGTCTACTACACAACTTGTTCTTGTAGACTCGTGTTGGGCCTCCAAGCACAGAGTTTTGTAGGATAGTAGCAAATTTCCCTCAAGTGGATGACATAAGGTTTATCAGTCCATGGGAGACGTAGGATGAAGATGGTCTCTCTCAAACAACATTACCTGCAACCAAATAACAAAAAGTCTCTTGTGTCCCCAACACACCAAATACTATGGTAATTTGTATAGGTGCACTAGTTCGGAGAAGAGATGGTGATACAATTAGTGTAATATGGATAGTAGATATTGGTTTTTGTAATAAGAACAATAAAAAACAGCAAGGTAGCAATTGATAAAACAGAGCACAAACGGTATTGCAATGCTTGAAAATGAGGCCTAGGGTCCGTACTTTCGCTAGTGAAATCTCTCAACAATGCTAATATAATTGGATAATATAACCATCCCTCAACGTGCGATGAAGAATCACTCCAAAGTTCCTATCTAGCGGAGAACATAAGAAGAAATTGTTTGTAGGGTACGAAACCACCTCGAAGCTATTCTTTCCGATCGATCTATCCAAGAGTTCGTACTAAAATAACACAAAATTATTTCAGATTCATAATACTCAATCCAACACAAAGAACTTCAAAGAGTGCCCCAAGATTTCTATTGGAGAAACAAAGACAAGAACGTGCATCAACCCCTATACGTAGAATACCCCAATGTCACCTCGGGAATCCACGAGTTAAGTGCCAAAACATATATCAAGTGAATCAAAATAATACTCCATTGTCACCACGAGTATTCATTTGCAAGACATATATCAAGTGCTCTCAAATCCATAAAAGTGTTCAATCCAATAAAACAAAATCTCAAAGGGAAAACTCAATTCATCACAACAAGATAGAGAGGGGAAAACACCATATGATCCGACTATATTAACAAAAGCCCGCAATACATCAAGATCGTGACATCTCAAGAACACGAGAGAGGGAGATTAAATACATAGCTACTGGTACAAACCCTCAACCCCGAGGGTGGACTACTCCCTCCTCATCATGGTGGCCGCCGGGATGATGAAGATGGCCACCGCCGATGATTCCCCCCTCCGGCGGAGTGCCGGAACGGGGTCTAGATTGGTTTCTCATGGGTACAGAGACTTGTAGCGGTGGAACTTCTGATCTAGGTTAACGACGAGGGTTTTTGGAATATTTGGTGATTTATAAGGCAAAGAGGGGGTGCGGGAGGCCATCGAGGAGGGCACAACCCACTTGGGCGCGCCTGGGCCCCCAAGCGCGCCTTGGTGGGTTGTGCCCCCCTCGGGGCACCCCCCCAGGTGCTGCTCTGGCGCATTGGATGTCTTTTGGTCCATCAAAATCCACAAAAAGTTTCACGGTGTTTGGACTCCATTTGATACTGATTTCTTGCGATGTAAAAAACAAGCAAAAAACTGCAACCGGCACTGGGCACTGGGTCAATAGGTTAGTCCCCCAAAATGATATAAAGTTGCTAAAATGATTGTAAAACACCCAAGAATGAGAATATAACGTCATGAATACTTCATAAATTATAGATACATTGGAGACATATCAAGGTTCTCCTCTACTACTTCACCACCACCTTCTTCATCACCAAAAGAAAATTGAGTATCAGGTATGGGCACTCCCCTTGGCTTCCGCCAAGCTTGGGGGAGGTGCCCCGGTATCGTATCACCCCTATCTTTTGCCTTTACTTATTTTAGTTCAATCTTTTGCTTTAGATGAATAAAAGTTTAGTCCGATCCTTTCTTTTCAAGAGCTTGCTTAGTTATCTATCCTTGTAATCGTGTGCGAGATATATAATAAAGTTTAGTTTGAGTTTTTGCTTTCTTTACTTTCATGTTCTAATAAAAAGGAAGGAAATAAATGAAAATATCACATTCTAATCTTATGGTAGGTGATGACACCACATAAGGAAAAGTATAAGTAGAAAATTTTGTTAGAGATTGACAAACATAGCATTGGTCAATGATGCAACTCATGAAAGAATTAATAAGGGAAGAGAAGATTCACATATAAATACACTATCTTGGAAATCTTTTGTGATTGTGATCCCCCATCAAAATATTATATGCCAAAATTGTTGACATTGGACAAGGAAGACAACGTAATGATTTATGTTTGTTCATATTCACATAGAAGTTATATTGTCATAGATCCTTCAACATGTGGTGCTTGCCCCCTATCTTTGCTAGCCAAAAATTCCGCACTAAGTAGAGATACTACTTGTGCATCCAAAAACCCTTAAACTCAAATCTTATTTTCAAGAGTCCACCATACCTACCTAGGGATTAAGCAAGATCCCTCAAGTAAGTTATCATCGGTGCAATAAGGCAATAAAAATTGCTTCTAAAAGTGTGATATCATTTAGTGTAAGAGAAAATTGAGCATTGTACGAACTTGTGATGGTGAAGAATAAAAGCGACACGCTGCATAATAAAGGTTGCCATCACAAGGGGCAATACAACGTGACGTTCTTTTGCACTAAGGGGTTGAGCATACAAACAAATAAGCGCATGGCAACCTCTGCTTCCCTCTACGAAGGGCCTATCTTTTAATTTTATGTATTTACTTTTATGCGAGAGTCAAAGTTTTTCTCTCTATTCATTTTTATTTTTCTCCTTTGGCAAGCATCAGGTGGTGAGGAAAGATCTAGGCACATATGTCCAGTTGAATATGGGTGGCATGAGTTATTATTGTTGACATCACCCTTGAGGTGAATACATTGGGAGGCGAAACTATAAGCCCCTATCTTTCTATGTGTCCGGTTGAAATGTTTTGCTCATGTGTATGTGGTGAGTGTTAGCAATCATAGAAGACTATATGATGGTTGAGTATGTGGAATTGCCTAATGGCTCTGATACGTGACCCTTCCTGAAAAGATGATGAATTGTAGTTGCAAAGTTTTACTGAGAACATAGTTTGTTGGTTTCTAATAGAGTTTATGCTTTATACTTCGATAGTGTGATGAATTGTTACTTATTCATGAGAAGTCTATGATAAAAGTTCTATGATAAAAGTTTTATGTTTAAATTTGTTGTTGTTATAATAATCTACATGATGCTTCTATGTCCGTATTTTGTTTTTATCGACACCTCTCTCTCTGTAAGCATGTGGACATGTTTTTCGATTTCGGTTTTTGTTTGAGGACAAGCAAGGTCTAAGCTTGGGGAAGTTGATACGTCCATTTTGCATCATGTTTTCCTACTGTTATTTATGATATTTTTATGCATAATAATGCCTTTTGGAGTAATTCTAATGCCTTTCTCTCATAATATGCAAGGTACACACAAAGAGGGAGAATTCCGGCCGCTGGAAATCTGGACCTGGAAAAGCTACGTCAGGCTACCTATTTTGCACAACTCCAAACAAGTTGAAACTTTATGGAGATTTTTATGGAATATATGAGGAATATTGGAGCCAATAAGTACCAGAGGGGTCCCACCAGGTGGGCACAACCCACCTGGGCACGCCAGGGAGCCCATGCGCGCCCTGGTGGGTTGTGCTCCCCTCGACCCACCTCCGGTGCCCATCTTCTAGTATATAAGTCATTTTGACCTAGAAAAATAAGGAGAGGACTTTCGGGATGGAGCGCCACCGTCTCGAGGCGGAACTTGGGCAGGAGCACTTTTGCCCTCCGGCGGAGCGATTCCGCCAGGGGAACTTCCCTCCGGGAGGGGGAAATCATCGTCATCATCATCACCAACAACTCTCCCATCTTGGGGAGGGTAATCTCCATCAACATCTTCAACAACACCATCTCATCTCAAACCCTACTTCATCTCTAGCTTGTGTTCAATCTTTGTACCGGAACTATAGATTGGTTCTTGTGGGTGACTAGTAGTGTTGATTACATCTTGTAGTTGATTACTATATGGTTTATTTGGTGGAAGATTATATGTTCAGATCCAATATGATATTTAATACCCCTATGATCTTGAGCATGATGATCATTTGTGAGTAGTTACTTTTGTTCTTGAGGTCACAGGAGAAATCATGTTGCAAGTAATCATGTGGACTTGATATGTGTTCGATATTTTGATAGTATGTATGTTGTGATTCCCTTAGTGGTGTCATGTGAACGTCGACTACATGACACTTCACCATATTTGGGCCTAAGGGAATGCATTTTGGAGTAGTTATTAGATGATGGGTTGCGACAATGATAGAAGCTTAAACCCTAGTTTATGCGCTATTTCGTAAGGGACCGATTGGATCCAAAAGTTTAATGCTATGGTTAGAATTTATTCTTAATACTTTTCTCATAGTTGCGGATGCTTGCGAGAGGGTTAATCATAAGTAGGAGGTTTGTTCAAGTAAGAACAACACCTAAGCACCGATCCACCCACATATCAAATTATCAAAGTAGCGAACACGAATCAAACCAACATGATGAAAGTGACTAGATGAAATTCCCGTGTACCCTCAAGAACACTTTTTTTATTATAAGAGACCGTTTTGTCCTGTCCTTTGCCTCAAAAGAATTGGTCTACCTTGCTGCACTTTTGTTACTACTATCATTATTTGCTCGTTACAAATTATCTTGCTATCAAACTACTGTGTTACTTACAATTTCAGCACTTGTAGACATTACCTTGCTGAAAACCACTTGTCATTTCCTTCTACTTCTCGTTGGGTTTGACACTCTTACTTATCAAAAAGAGCTACAATTGATCCCATATACTTGTGGGTCATCAAAGCACAACCCACCTGGGTGCGCCTGGGGGCCCAGGCGTGCCCTGGTGGGTTGTGCCCACCTCGGCCGCCTCCCACATCGCCTCTTTGCTCTATAAATACTCCGAAAACCCAAAAACCCTAGGGGAGTCGACGAAACACAATTACAGCTGCCGTAAGTTCCAGAAACCACAGATCCAATCTAGACACCATCACGGAGGGGTTCATCATCCTCATTGGTGCCTCTCCGATGATGCGTGAGTAGTTCATTGTAGACCTAGGGGTCCGTAGGTAGTAGCTAGATGGCTTCCTCTCTCTCTCTCTCTCTCTCTCTGTCTCTCTCTCTCTTTTCATTCTCAATACAATGGTCTCTTGGAGATCTATTTTATATAACTCTTTTTGTGGTGTGTTTGTTGGGATCCGATGAACTCCGAGTTTATGATCAGATCTATGTTATCCATGAAAGTTATTTGTGTATTGATCTCTTATATGCATGAGTGCTTGTAGCCTCGTATTTCTTCTTCGAATCTTTGGTTTAGTTAGGCCGAATAGATCAATTTTTCTTGCCATGGGAAGAGGTGCTTTGTGATGGGTTCGATCTTACGGTGCTCAATCCCAGTGACAGAAGCGTACATGACACGTATGTATTGTTGCTGTTAAGGATAACAAGATGGGGTCTGTTCCTACATGAATAGATCTTGTCTACATCATGTCATCGTTCTTATTGCATTACTCCCTTTTTCCATGAACTTAATACACTAGATGCATGCTGGATAGCGGTCGATGTGTGGAGTAATAGTAGTAGATGCAGGAAGGAGTCGGTCTACTAATCTTGGACGTGATGCCTATATAATGATCATTGCCTGGATATCATCATAATTATTTGAAGTTCTATCAATTTCCCAACAGTAATTTGTTTACCCGCTGTATACTATTTTTCTTGAGAGAAGCCATTAGTGAAATCTACGGCCCTCGGGTCTATTCTTTATCATATTTTCCTTCGAGATCTATTTTTATTCGCTTTTATTTTCAGATCTATTAATCCAAAAAACCAAAAATACCTTGCTACAATTTTGTATATTTATTTTATTTCGTATTTTTGCAAGATCTATTTATCCAATCTACCACAAATTTATCTATCTTTTTACCCGGGAGGGATTGACAACCCCTCTTACATGTCGGGTTGCAAGTATTTGTTCTTTGTATGCATATACCGTTTACATAGTGTTGCGTGGTTCTCCTATTGGTTCGATAACCTTGGTCTCATCACTGAGGGAAATACCTACCATAGCTGTGCTGCATCATCCCTTCCTCTTTGGGGAAATACCACTACTAGGGAAAACCTTATACACAGAACCTTAGTAGTAGCGCTGGTTAAAACGACGCGCTATTGGTAATTAGAGTAGCGCATGTCCACATAAGGCGCTATTGCTACAGCTATAGCACTAGTGTGGCAAGGACAAAGTGCGTTAATACTAATATTGCCACACCGTTGCCACCAGGCAAAGTGTAGTAGTAGCGCATTCTGCGCTACTACTAGGTAGTTTAGAAGTAGCGCTTTCACCTAGAACGCGCTACTTCTAAACCCATTCCATCTTCTCCACCTGCCGCCCCTCACTCTCCCCTCTCCACTCCCACTCTCACTCTCCCCTCACCGTTCCACCGCCATCGACGTTCGGCCCTCCCCCGCTGCCAGACTGCCGCCGCCGTCGTTGCTCCTCCTTCCTCGGTATGCGGCGCCCCTCCTCCTCCTCCTCCCACTGCCCTCCTCCTGCCGTGCCCTCCTCCCTTCTCCTCTAGATGCACCCTCCTCCCTCCTCCGATGGCGCCCTCCTCCATCCTCATCCTCCTCTCACTGCCCTCCTCCCACCTCCTTCTCCCTCCCCCTCTCTCCTCCCTCCTCCCACCCCTTCCTCCCTCCTACCTCCCTCCATCTCTCCTCACTGATAATGTAGTTTTTTTTACTATTTTTTCAATACAATAGAATTTAGTAAGTGCTTAATTTAGTTATGTTAGGTTTATTAATATAACTAGTTTCACATAGTTTTTTTACTGTTTTTTCAATACAATAGAATTTATTAAGTGCTTAATTTAGTTATGTTAGGTCTATTAATAGAACTAGTTTCACTAAGGTATTTTTAGTAAATGTTAGGGATAGAACTAGGATGTTTTAGACATAGGGTTTCACTAAGGTATTTTTAGTAAATGTTAGGGCTAGAACTAGGATGTTTTAGACATAGTTTGTAATTTTAGTAATATAAAAATGTGTATTGGAATTTTTTTGTAATTTTGTTTTTCAATATAGAAATGTATTGGAAAATTTAATTATTTTTATGCCATTATCACTTTGTCATCAAAAGAATGCTATATGAGATTTGATGATCTAAACTTTGCACTCGGTGGAATATGCAGGCTTTGTAGTGTCGTGTCTCCTTGGAGTGATCGTCATCCGAGCTACCTCTAGCTACTTCCTCTACACTCGATTCGCTGAGCTAAAAGTCCACCTCCTCCTTCTCTACTCCTCGGTGTGTTGAATAGAGTGGAACTAGGGTATTTAGTCAGTGAGCTCATGTTCAAATGCTTATGATAATTGATCCAGATGGAATTGCAAGTTCAAGCATATGTGTATGGACATCTTTTTATCGCAGGGAAAATCCGATTGGCCTATGTTTTGCTGGAGTGTTGATTCATTTCCGTTCCGGCAAATTTCAGGCGCTCGATATGTCCTATTTTAGCAAAGGTCATGACGGATTTTTCCGTGAATTTAAGCATGACTTGTGCTAGAATATGTAGGAAATATTGAGTGCCTCGGATTTGCTAGAAAGAGAACTAAACGACATTTCAAGTTGACTTTAAGTCTGTCGAGGCTCCATACATGACAGTCAAAAAATCGGTGAGGAGAGTCTCCACCATATATGAGAGAAGAATAATGCCGACTGTTGTCGTGGGGATTGTCGGTGTCAAAACCGGTGGATCTCGGATAGGGGGTCCTGAACTGTGTGTCTAAGGCGGATGGTAACAAGAGGCGGGGGACACAATGTTTTACCCAGATTCGGGCCCTCTTGATGGAGGTAATACCCTACTTCCTGCTTGATTGATCTTGATGATATGAGTATTACAAGAGTTGATCTACCACGAGATCGTAGAGGCTAAACCCTAGAAGCTAGCCTATGATTATGATTGTTGTTGTCCTACGGACTAAACCCTCCGGTTTACATAGACACCGGAGGGGGCTAGGTTTACACAGAGTCAGTTACAAGGGAGGAGATCTACATATCCGAATTACCAAGCTTGCCTTCCACGCAAAGGAGAGTCCCACCCGGACATAGTACGAAGTCTTCAATCTTGTATCTTCATAGTCCAACAGTCCAGCCAAAGTATATAGTCCGGCTGTCCGAGGATCCCCTAATCCAGGACTCCCTCAATAGCCCCTGAACCAGGCTTCAATGATGATGAGTCCGGCGCGTAGATTGTCTTTGGCATTGCAAGGCGGGTTCCTTCTCCGAATACTCCATAGAAGATTTTGAACACAAGGATCGTGTCCGGCTCTGCAAAACAAATTCCACATACCACCGTAGAGAGTATAATATTTCCACAAATCTAATCTGCTGACAACTTTTCATAACGTGGCATCACACCATGGCCAGGTCATTATTCGAACCGTTTTTCTCAACCAGCTATTGCACATATTGCAAGGCGGTTTTCTTGGCACATCTTGTCGAAGCAGAGATCGTGTCCCCTTATCACGGGATTCTCATCAATACGGGTGTGGGTAGCCCAACTGCGCCATCAATCACGATGCTTGGGGAATAAGTGAGTTTACCAGGCAAGTGGGGAGGCGTAGAATCCCTGCTGCCTTTATAAGGGGATAAGGACTCCCTTTCGCACCCACGCTTTCTTCTTACCGATCCATTCCCCTTCGCCCGAGCTCCAGCGCCCAAGCGTTCGTCTTCTCCGCCCACAAAGGCCTTCTGAAAATGTCCGGATCTGGAGCAGGAGTCAAGTGGATGGCCTCTAACATCCAGGAGAAGCATATCAAAAAGCTTCGGGAGGCCGGGTATCTGGCCAAAAAAATCGGCCACCGTCCCCCGACGGCGGGATAGATCGTTCCTACTTCGGAACCCCAAGAGAGGGTTGTATTCCTCCCTCACTTTTTCCATGGGCTAGGGTTTCCCCTCCGCCCGTTTGTTCGCGGCATCATGTATTATTACGTGATCGATTTTCATGATCTATCCCCCAATTCCTTCCTCAACATCTCAACATTCATCATCGTGTGCGAGGCTTTTCTCCGCATCTCGCCACACTTCGGCTTATGGCTGAAGATCTTTAATGTGAAGCCCAAGGTGGTGAGCGGCGAGCACGCCAACTGCGGGGGCGCCATGGTGAGCAAGATGCCCAACATCACCTAGCCAACAGGTACTTTTAATGATTCCGTCAAAGAGTGGCAACAGAAGTGGTTTTACATTACTGAGCCGTGCGACACGAAATGGGCCACTGCTCCAGAGTTCTGATCCGGAGCCCCTCTGCGGCTTACGTCCTGGCCCAAGAAGGGCCTGAACTGGTCTTCGTCCGACGAACTGTCTATGCTCCAGACGCGCCTTAAAGATATGGAAGACAAGAACATCGAACTTGTCAATGTAGTCCAGGTGATGTTAGTTCGCCGGATCCTGCCTTGTCAGCACCGGACTTGCAATCTATGGGAATTTGATCTGGCCAAGCACCAGACCCTGCGAAAGCTCTTTGGCTCCTCGCACGAAGACATCTGGAAGGTGCTTTTCAAGTCCGGAAAATCATGGCCGGACTCGGCCGAGGACCGCGGGTATCAACTGTCTCACCCTGCAAGCTCGGTAAGTTTTTATGCATTTTACCTGCATAACCCAAGGGAAATGCTTAATGCGTTTTCCTCAACTCCCCTAGGGTTGGACGAAGAAGGCAGGGCAGATCCACTGTCCGGCCCCGTTGCCCGAAGAACCGGCCGGCCCACTTCTGACGAAGATGCTGGCCCCGGCGCCGTACAAGGCGTCGAAGAAGAAGACTGAAAAGGAGGCCAAAGAGACCTGGGGTGGCCTTCTTGCCGCGGCACTTTGGGCACAATATCCGAAGGCTCCAACGTCTGTTCTGCCTTCGAAGAGGACGACGAGGAGGAGGAAGACGAATCCCCAGCGGGGGGAAGAAAGAAGAGGGCGGCCTCCATACACTTGGAGGCCGAGTTGCCTAAAATGGGAAGAGCTCCTCTTCCGGAAGAGTCCACTGCCGCCGCTGACAGCAGCCCGGCGTGGGATCCCAGGGCCCAGCCCCTGGTGAACTCGTGAGTATAAAATCCGAACATGTTTATGCGTCCAGACTCATCATGGCATAATATTTTAACCTAAGCTATATTTTTTGTAGTCCGGCGAGGTCCCGCACCGAACGATCCTCATCAGAGGATTCACTGAGCTCGGATGCTACAGAGAGCGGGACACCCCCAAAGGCCCCTTCCCCCAAACATGTGCATAACATCGAGGCTTCGTCCCAGATGGACCCCGGCCAAGGAGGAGAGGAAGAGATCGTGAAAGTGGTGCCTGGAGGTCAAACTTCGGGGGCCAGAGACATGGGGGAGAAGATTCCCATGGGAGTCGACGGCGGGAGCCATCTTGAATTCGGCTCCCAGCCAAACGCAATTCCGAAGACCAATACGGCTCTAGAATCAAGCAGGCGGCCTCCCTCGGCTGGAGGGGGTGTGCCTGTTACATCGGCAATCTCTGTCCAGCCAGAGGTGTCGGATGTTTTGTTGGCGGCGCTGAAGAGCGCCTCCATCGTCGATGAACACCGTGCCCTGATGGGTGCGGTGATTAAGGAGATTCAGTCTCCCGAGAGTGGACTGAATGAAGCCTGTATCATCCTTACAAGAGGCTTTGAGGTATGTTTTATGAGGTTTCGAAGAGTGTCATAGTATGGATAGTAGCCCCTGATACACTGTTCGGTGCAAGAAAGGACCGGACAGAGGATCTATTTTATGTTCGCAGGAAGACTCACTTGATGACATCTATCTCTCTTCTTTTATAAGCAGGTGTCTGTAGCGGCTGCCGCCTCTCATGCTGCGGAGGTCTCCGGACTGAATCAAAGTCTGGAGCGGGCCGAAGAAGAACTTGGCCAGTTAAAAAGGCAGTTGGAAGATAAACAAGGTATGCGCAAGCCTTGTTCGTGTTCAGCGCGAACAAATTCTCAGTATGATAAAATATGTTTCATTATTTGCGCCAGGGGCGATGACCGGAGTCGAGGCTCTGAGGAAGGCTATTGCCGAGGCCGAGGAAAAGGCAGCCGCAGAGCAGGCTCTTCGTGAGAAGCACGAGGCCAGGGTTATTGAAGCTGAGCAGGAGCTTCAAGAGTCCGTGAAGAAATGCGAGACCTTGGAGCAGAGTTTAACGGAGAAAGAATTCGAACTCGCCAGGGCTCATCAGGCCACGCGCGATGCCCAGGGGGAAACCCAAGGCACCCTGCTGGAGATCCAAGAGGCGAGGATGATCGCGACGGGTAAGGCTTTTTTCCATGTAAAGCAAGTATTTGAGGAGAAAATCATGTTTCTAATTTTGAGTTTGGATTTCTCTAGGGTTATTTGCGGAACTGCCCCGCAGCATATCGGAGGACTCCCAATTCTACCGAGCCGAAGAAGGGAACACTGCGGATAAGCTCTTCTGGTCACAGTATCTGGCACCGAATTATCTGGTGCCTTTTGCCGACCAACTGAAACAGCTGATCGAACTGTATAGGGCGGCCGAACTAGCCATGAAGGATTTGATTATCTGGCTATGGCTTGCCGAGCCGATTCCAGGCAGCTACTTCGGGCTCGTGAAGCGGCTTGTGAGTGCCTGCCCTCGACTTGACATCATCAAGAGGTCAGTCTATATAGAGGGTGCGCGAATGGCCTTCGCCCGCGCAAAGGTGCACTGGGGGAAGATGGATGCTGAAAAGCTGATGACTGAGGGACTGCTAGAGGGGAAGGAGCACCGCAAGCCCGAATTATATTATGAAATTGTCCTGAAAGGATCCTGCCTAGCGGCGGAGCAATGCACCAAGGACATTATATTTCCATGAATACAATCATGTTGTCCTTTGTAATGTTGAACAAGGTCATTTCTATTATTTATTGCCTATTATATAAAAGTTTATCCTCCTGCGCGGCCGTTTTATATATTAATCCTGAGAGTTGGCCAGTCGTCGGCTTCTACCCCCATGTAGAAAGTACGGGGGTGTTCGGGATAAACCTGACCACTCTTTATCCCAGTTTTGGGTCCTTCGAAGGAGGTGTTCAGCACAACGAACCAGACAATCGGACTATAGGGCTTTATCACTCTCACTTAGCCATAGGAGCTTTATAAAAGGAAGGTAGGCGCAGCCCCTGCTGTTCGGAAGACCGCACGAGGGGCTATATAAGCACCTGATCGGAAGAAAAGCCGATCCATCGCACGCTGCATTGGTTATGGCATTATGCGGGAGAAATCCTTAAAGATTTTACAACCTCTCGAACAGCTGACCAGCTCTCGCCGTATCATGACAGTTAGTTTTCGGCTTTCTCTACTGAGGTGCTCGTCCGGAAGAACCGGGACACAATCGCAGTAGTTCTCCCTGTGCCGCCTTAGCCGATATAGCGGAACGTAAGGCGGCAAAACATGGGAGCCGGGCAAACCCAACATTTGACCCAAGACATGATTCGGAGCTGATGCATATAATGCTATAAGTTCGGGGTGCCGAACTTCCATGAAGGTGTTCGGACTTTATTGCTGTATTATGGGTAAAACGAAGCCCCTGGCATATTTAAAGAATATCGTGGTGTACGGATGCCACTTGACAAAAGAATTTCAATAAGAAATAACAGCCGATAAGCGTTATATAAATCCACATGTTGTATTTGAATAGTACGTCGATGCATGTGAGTACAGGTAATGTGATAAAAAAGAAATATGACTGTGGAACTTGCTGAGACCAGGGGGAAGAAGCTGTGTGCGGATCCGGAGTATAGTCGGATGGTCATCGCGGGGAATATCTAAGGATTCCCTTGCGCGTTCGAGCTGCTTCCATATCGCCAGTCCTAGTCTGCGTAAAGTTGAACTTGCAAACAAAATGTAAGAAATGCTTGTGTGCTGCCGAGCGGTTGAACCGCGGTATGTGGCCTGTCCTGGCTTTCACCGGGGTTTTTAATTGAGCTCTGGACGAGCCGAGCTATCTTGCGGCGAAGTAGTTCGAAGTCCTTTGGCGGTGTCCGGGAATCGGGCCGTCGAGTCGAGGTTCGGTTGGAAGGTGCCACTTGTAGCTTCTGCTATTAAAGCAGCGGTATACTCCTTGGTGCCGAGGGGAAGTTCGGCCTTGCCATTAATCGTGATGACGCCGCGCGGACCAGGCATCTTGAGCTTACGGTAGGCATAATGTGGTACCGCATTGAATCGAGCGAACGCGGTTCGTCCGAGTAGTGCCTGATAATCACTGTGAAAGGGGACGATGTCGAAGATTAACTCTTCGACATGGTAATTGTCTGGTGATCCGAAGACTACTTCAAGGGCGATGGAGCCTGTACAGCTGGCTTTCATGCCTAGTATAATACCTCTGAAGGTGGCTTTAGTGGGCTTGATCACCGTATGATCGATGCCCATCTTGCGCACTGTGTCCTGGTAAAGCAGGTTTAGACTGCTCCCTCCGTCCATAAGGACTCGCGTGAGGTGGAACTCCTCAATTATTGGGTCGAGGACTAGTGCGGCTGGATTGCCCTGATTGGTGTTAACCGGCCGATCCGTGTGGTTGAAGGTGATCGGCCCTAGTTTATACTGTGGGACGACTGGTTCCGTTAAGTCGACATCCCTAAGGGTGTGCGTCTGGTCCGGGTTGGGAGTGTAGGTGCCGTTTACCACATTCACCGTTTGGATTTGCGGGGGAAATTTCTTTTGCCCTCCTGTACTCGGTGATCTGGGCTCCTCGTCGCCATCATCGCTTTGAGACCCCTTATCTTTTTTTTGGCACCTGACATGCCGGCTTGTTTGAAGACCCAACATTCTTTGTTGGTATGATTGGCTGGTGTTCCTGGGGTGCCATGAATTTGGCATGGGCGGTCGAGTATGCGGTCCAGACTGGACGGACCCAAATTATCATTTTTGAGTGGCCCATTCCGCTGACTAGACTTAGAGCCCCTAAATTCGGCATTGACTGTCGTATCTTTGGCGTTTCTACCATTTTTACGGCGCTTGTGTTTGTTGCGTCGGAGTTTGCCGTTGCTATCTCTGGCTTCTGATGTGCCAGGGTTGCTTGCTGTGTTGTTGCTACGGGCCAACCAGATATCTTCGCCCACGCAAAAGCGGGTCATGAGTGTCGTGAGGGCTGCCATGGATTTTGGCTTCTCTTGGCCGAGATGTCGGGTGAGCCACTCGTCACGGATGTTATGTTTAAAGGCCGCTAGGGCTTCGCATCCAGACAATCGACAATTTGGTTCTTTTAATTAGGAACCGAGTCCAGAATTTCCTGGCTGACTCTCCGGGCTGCTGTGTTATGTGACTTAAATCGTCAGCATCCGGTGGCCACACATAAGTGCCCTGGAAGTTGTCCAGGAATGCGATTGCCAGGTTTTCCCAGCTTCCGATGGAGTTTGCCGGCAAGCTATTCAGCCAATGCCGAGCCGGCCTCTTGAGTTTTAGCGGGAGATACTTGATGGCGTGTAGATCATCCCCACGGGCCATGTGAATGTGGAGGAAGAAATCATCTATCCATACCGCGGGGTCTGTAGTGTCGTCATATGATTCAATGTTCACGGTTTTAAACCCTTCTAGGAATACATGATCCATTACTTCATCAGTGAAGCATAGGAGGTGTGCAGCGCCTCTGTGCCGGGCTATATCACGACGCAGTTCATACGAGTCTTGTCTGCTGTGTTCGGCCCGGTCGGATTTGCTCTTAAACCGGCGTGATGGTTGTCGTCACGCGTTGGGGCGCGCCCCCATGATCCGTAGACCGATCTTTTATGTACTGATTTGTTTTCCAATACTTCTCGCAGGTCCTGCGTGTTACCCCGGGCCTTGGTATTTTTGTTTGACTGGTGACGGGGTGTGGGCTGGACTTCGGGCTGATATGCCACTTTGTCTCGGCCACAAGGTGGCCGGTCAGCCGCATCATACGCTGGTAGTGTAGGCTTTAATGCTTCCTCCTCGAGTTGGGGTAGCAACCTGCGCTTTGGGTAGCTTTTGGTTGGGCGCTCGAGTTCGTATTCCTCGGCTGCCAGCACCTCGGTCCATCTATCCGCTAGCAGATCTTGATTAGCTTGAAGATGTTGTTGCTTTTTCTTCAGGCTTTTTGCTATGGCTATAAGCCGGTGCTCCTGCTCGACAGGATCCTCAGGCACGATAAATTCTTCGTCGCCGAGGCTCACCTCATCATCGGAGAGGGGCATGTAATTGTCATCCTCTGATTCTCCATCTACCGCATGTTCCTTAGGGCTAGCTTGCCCATCCTCCCGCTCGAAGCCTGGCTGCAGGTGATTGTTTTCGTCTTCGGCACTGTCCACAGCGTTATTGTTTCTTGTGCCGGTATCGCTGCTTTTGCTTGGCAGGGCTTAGAGCGGCGCCGATGACGAAGGTGCTTAGATTGCTTCTCGAGGGGATTATCCTCCGTTGCCTTATTGCCATCGCTTTTTTGGGGGGTGTCCACCATGTATATATCATATGATGAGGTGGCTGTCCAGCGCCCTGTGGGCGGTGGTTCCTGTTCTTCTCCTGCATCGTCATCCATATCATCGATGTCTTCGGAGCCGAAATCAAGCATGTCGGTTAAGTCGTCGACAGTGGCTATTAAGTGGGTGGTGGGTGGGGAATGAATTTCTTCATGTCCGCTTCCCACTCAAGCCGGACGTAGTTCGGCCAAGGGTCTCCTGACAAGGAGAGAGACCTCAATTAATTTAGCACGTCGCCCAAGGGCGAGTGCTGAAAGATGTCCGCGGAGGTAAACTCCATGATCGGTGCCCAATCAGATTCGATAGGCACGGACGCAGGCGGTTCGGAGCCTGTGGCCGGGGACGAATCCAAGGGTCCGGCAACATAAGACTCATAGGAAGTGACTTAGTATTCGGCTCTATCGCCGCTAAGTGTGCGGCCTCCGTGGTGGGGTCCATCCACCTGTCCTCGGACGGCACGATCTGCTCTGGATTGAGGGTCGGAGTAACCACATGTGTGATCTCAAACACCGTCCGGCGGCAGAGCTAAGTCATGCTCGTCGTGACTGTGCGGCGCACCTGACATGGGCTCGGATCCGTCGAAGATCAAGTCTCTACGGATGTCGGCAGTATAGTTCAAGCTTCCAAACCTGACCTGATGGCCAAGGGCGTAGCTCTTGATTTGCTCCAGATGGCCAAGCGAGTTGGCCCGCAGTACGAAGCCGCCGAATACGAAGATCTGTCCGGGGAGAAAAACCTCACCCTGGATCGCATCGTTGCCGATGATCGAAGGAGCCATCAAGCCTTATGGTGACGACACAGTGGAACTCTCAATGAAAGCACCAATGTCGGTGTCAAAACCGGCGGTTCTCGGGTAGGGGGTCACGAACTGTGCGTCTAAGGCGGATGGTAACAGGAGGCGGGGGACACAATGTTTTATCGAGGTTCGGGCCCTCTCGATGGAGGTAATACCCTACTTCCTGCTTGATTGATCTTGATGATATGAGTATTACAAGAGTTGATCTACCATGAGATCGTAGAGGCTAAACCCTATAAGCTAGCCTATGATTATGATTGTTGTTGTCCTACGGACTATACCCTCCGGTTTATATAGACACCGGAGGGGGCTAGGTTTACACATAGTCGGTTACAAGGGAGGAGATCTACATATCCGAATTACCAAGCTTGCCTTCCACGCAAAGGAGAGTCCCACCCGGACATGGGACAAAGTCTTCAATCTTGTATCTTCATAGTCCAACAGTCCGGCCAAAGTATATAGTCCGGCTGTCCGAGGACCCCCTAATCCAGGACTCCCTCAGGGGTCGCTTCTCCTTCTTCTCTTTGTGCTAGACCTTTGTTATGCACTAGGGGAAGAAGTAGTATCAACCATTATCGATGGTCGGAAAATCGGTGAGGGAGTGTCCAGTATATATGAGAGAAGAAGAATGTCGACTGTTGTTGTGGGGGTCGCTTCTCCTTCTTTTCCTTGTGCTAGATATTTGTAATGCACTAGGGAAAGGATGAGTGGCGACCATCATCGACGGTCGCAATATCAGAGAGGGAGTGCCCACCATATACGTGAGATGAGAGTTTAGGAAGGAAGACTCAACAGACCTAAATCAACCCGTTGCATATTGAGTAATAGTGATCTGTGTGTTGAGTTTCCTGGTATGAATATAGGAAATGTCCAACAACGAAAAGGAATTTGGTATGTGCGAATACTACAAAGATGAGCGCGGCCTGTGTGACATGCCTCACCTAGTTGGTGGTAGGCGCTTCAGCATCAAGCTGGATGAGACCTTCGAAGTGGATACCGTAAGTCATAATGACAAGTCTTTTTTTGTAATTAAGCATGACTTCTGCTTCTTTGCTTCAACTTATAATTTTATTTTATTTACTATTCTACTAGCGTATCCCCTGCCATGCAAGAATTTATGTCTTGGATAAGATTGGTTTCAGTACTATGGAAAGTATGGAGGTAAAGAGAGTTCACTTGAGGACCAAGCATGGTTATACTTTTGCCGTAAAATTATACAATGCAGACACCTACACCTATTTTGAATGCAAAAATTGGAGAGCACTATGCAAGGCTTATGCATTTGAGCCTGATATGCTTATCACCTTTGATATTCGTCCCGAAGATGATATTGAAGGTAATATCGACATCTGGGTCGATGTGCAGACGCCTCCAGTTCTACCATTATGTGAGTTTCTCAACCATATTTATTAAGTAATTTATATTGTTTATTTAAAAATAGTGACAACTAATTTCTATTGATAGCTTATTTCCATTCAAGCAAGCCTGTCCGGTGCTTGGTCGACAACACCTACTACTTTCCCGGGGCTGTACTAAACTGCGAGGAGATAGGTCATTATGTTTCATGGCTTGAGGATCTTGATACTGTCAAGACCGGTTATTTTCCTGGACTTTGAGATATTAGTACTCAAAACGTGCGACCACTAGTGTGCGTATTGAACTACGGTCACATCTATTTAGGAATGATGGTAAGATTTTTTACTATTTGTCCTCAGTGCATCTTTTGCATACATTATTTTTTAAGCTAAACTTCATTGCTAAGTATGTACTACAATGTTCTTCAACATGGACTCTCAATGATAGTTGTGCCTTATTGGATCGAGGCTAAAGGTCGCATGAGAATGGTTAGCTTACGTCCAAGACATCCTACATTGTACATGAGTGCATTCAAGATTTCTTGAAGCGAGCAAGTCTTAATAGTCAAAGACTGGAGCAAAATTGTGAAGGATCACAGCAGAGAAGTACTAGGGGGCAGCAATCAGAAGCGCAGCCCACAATTAGGAGATAGGTTCATCTGCATACTCCAATATGATGAAGCGGGAGTGCTACACATGTTCTATGCTATTTTACCTGAGAGAGAGCAGCAGGAGTGATTAGCTAGCTAGAATGAGTTTGAAGATGATGATGTGCTACACTATGACTATGATGATTAAATAGCTAGTGTTGGTGGTAATGACTATGATGATTATTATTAGCTAGTGTTGGTGGTGTTTATATGGCTACACTATGACTATGATGATTAAATAGTGTTGGTAGTAATGACTATGATGATTATTAGCTAGTGTTGTTGGTGATGATATGATGCAAGAGTTTTTATATTAATATGACTTTTGATGTTGATCATGATTATCATGATGATTTGTTATTATGATCATGATTAGTTATTATATCATAGGTGGAAGGAACGCGGATTAGATTCATGTGGATGGATCAAAAGTGACTAGAAGTTGAATTAGTAGGATCGTCGTCCTAATTCAACTTTTGATTCATCCAAATGAATCTAATCCATGTTTCTTCCTCAAAATGATATATTAATTCATCATGGACATAATGATATACCAACCTCTTAATTGGTACTGTATCAAAATTTATATAGCGGCGTATAAATACACTAAAAATTAAAAAAATGAAAAACAGAATAGTGGTAGCGCGGGGCACGAAGAACGCTATTACTAGTTAGGTTAGCAGTAGGGCTTGTATGGAAAGCGTTACTGCTAAGTAGCTATAACATTAGCGCGAGTAGGAACGCGCTACTATTAAGTGTTAGTGTAGCACCGTATCAGTAGCGCGGTACCATGCGCTACTGATAGCCCTCAGACCCGCGCTACTGCTAGACTTTTCCCAAGTAGTGTACCGACATAGTTCAAGCCGCATCACCAACCGAGGTGCCAATTATAGAGAGATGGCTTTGCAAAGAGCTACACGAGGAGGTGGATGAGACTAACGAGATGGAAATCAAAGAGGGACTCCACGGTAGCTTTTTGGGGGAGCAAGGCGATGAATGTCATGTTAAGTCTCTGAAAGCTTATCCCATTCATAGAGAAGAACTTCTAGAAGGCCGCAAGGATGTTATTCTTAACAATGTCCCAATTAGCGTGAGGAAACTCGACGGTGAAACTGCCGGGGCCTAGAGCCTTTCTCATAGACAAGCTTTTAACCATCGTACAAATGTCATCCTCGGAGAAGGGAATCTCAAGCTCTGAGAGGTCAAAGTGGCCGAGTTGAATCGCGCCGAGGTCGAAGGAAGAATCATGTGTGCCTACCTCACCAATAATATCATAGAAGTGGTCAAACACAGCCGCCGCCCTAGCTGCATGGTCCGAGATAAATGAGCCCCCCACCTTATGCTAGAAGACCTGGTTCTTCTACTTGAGATCTGAGGCATGGATGCATAATAAGGAAGCGTTATTCTCACTGCACTTGGGTCCCTGCCGAACGATGGAGTGATCATGGGAGGCAGGACCAAGGTAAGCCCCTATAAGACTGCTACACAACCAAGAATCCAATGGTGAGACAGGTCGATTGTCCCGAGAAGTATCAAGGTAGGTGATAAGCTCACAAGTGAGGGAAAGTTGCAGGGAGATGTTCATAGGAAAGTGAGCGCCCCCAACTATGAAGCTATGAGACGTAGCCTTAAGATGAGCAAAAATGTGCGTGAAGGGGCCTAGGTCAGGCTCGGGCGAGCTCCAGGCATCCGAGACAACCTGGGTATAGCCATCCATCTGAGGCCAAAAACGCTCAAAATGGAAGCATCAGGTGGATTGTGCTCCTCTAGGTAGCCATCCATCTGAGCACAATCCAGCAGCAACGGGTAATGTCCAGAGGCAACGAAGCATGCAGTGGGGGTGCACACCTTCGCAAGTGGCGGTGTAGATAACCATGTCATTATGAGTAAGGGTGGGTGAGTCTCTCGCATTCGACCAAACATAGCGATGACCATGCAAGTATATGTCATGAAGTTCCTCATCTAGGAGGAAACGACTCATAAATTGGTGATTGAGGGAGTCCTGGATTAGGGGGTATCCGGATAGCCGGACTATATCCTTTGGCCGGACTGTTGGACTATGAAGATACAAGATTGAAGACTTCGTCCCGTGTCCGGATGGGACTCTCCTTGGCGTGGAAGGCAAGCTTGGCGGTACGGATATGTAGATCTCCTTCCTTGTAACCGACTCTGTGTAACCCTAGCCCCCTCCTGTGTCTATATAAACAAGAGGGTTTAGTCCGTAGGACCAACAACAACAATCATACCATAGGCTAGCTTCTAGGGTTTAGCCTCTTCGATCTCGCGGTAGATCAACTCTTGTACTACTCATATTATCAAGAACAATCAAGCAGGACATAGGGTATTACCTCCATCAAGAGGGCCCGAACCTGGGTAAACATCGTGTCCCCCGCATCCTGTTACCATCCGCCTAGACGCATAGTTCGGGACCCCCTACCCAAGATCCGCCGGTTTTGACACCGACATTGGTGCTTTCATTGAGAGTTCCTCTATGTCGTCATCGTTATGCTAGATGGCTCCTTCAATCATCGATAGCGATGCAGTCCAGGGTGAGACTTTTCTCCTTGGACAGATCTTTGTATCCGGCGGCTCCGCACTGCGGGCCAACTTGCTTGGCCATCTGGAGAAGATCGAGAGTTACGCCCCTGGCCACCAGGTCAGGTTTGGAAGCTTGAACCACACCGCCGACATCCGCGGAGACTTGATCTTCGACGGATTCGAGCCCCTGCCGAGTGCGCCGCACGGTCACGATGAGCATGATTTAGCTCTACCATCGGACAATGTTCAGGAGACCGCACCGGCAACCGCTCCGACCCTCAATTCAGAGCCAATTGCACCATCCACGGACGGGTGGATAGACCCCGCCATAGAGGCCGCATTCTCAGCGGCAATCGAGCCGAGTATCGACCTTACCCTTCATGGGAGCCGTGACGCCAAACTGCCGGATTCTTCCCCGGCCACGAACTCCGAACCGCCTGCTCCCGTGCCTATCGAATCCAACTGGGCGCCGATCATGGAGTTCACCTCTGTGGATATCCTTCAGCACTCGCCCTTTGGCGACATACTGAACTGATTAAGGTCTCTCTCCTTGTTAGGAGAGTCCTGGCCGAACTAAGGCCGGCCAGATCGGGATGCGGACGACGAAGAAATTCGCCGCCCACCCACCACCCACTTAGTAGCCACCGTTGATGATTTGACCGACATGCTCGCCTTCGACTCTGAAGACATCGACGGTATGGACGATGATGCAGGAGACGAATAGGAGCCACTGCCCACAGGGCACTGGACACCCACTTCATCATATGATGTATACATGGTGGACACACCCAAAGAAAATGACGACGAGGAATGGAAGGACGCAGCGAAGGATCGTTCCCTCGAGAAGCAGTCAAAGCGGTGGCGTAAGCGCCGCTCCAAATCCCGCCTCGGCAGAAACAACAACCATATAGACCCAGCGATAGATCAGGGTGAGCCAGCGAACGACAAACATGGCATTGAACCACCGTCCGACCACGGCAACACGGAGAATCAAACCGAACAACCTGACTCCGGCGAAGATAACAGTCCGGATGACATCACACGAGACAGGCACCGGAGCAATAGAATACCCAGCAAAGGCTTGTTGTCACTGCGAGGAGTCTGAAAAAGCAGAAGCAAAGGCTCAGGGCTGCATAAGACACACTCAGAATTAGATGGAGTGAAGTACTCAACACTGCAGCAAAGTACGGCGGTAGTCGCCACACAAAGAGCTACCCGAAGCGAAAGCTGCTACCTGAATTCGATGAGGAGGCCTTAGATCCCCCGCAATCAAAAAACAAAACAGCCATCCGGTCGGATAGACGACCTCGTGGCCAACATAGAGCGGCAAGCGACGCCGCACACAAGCCAGTACGCGATCCACATGAGGGCTCGCATCAAAAGGACGACGCAACCAGATCCATCTACGGGCCAAGCAAGCGCGCTCCAGCATGCAATGCAACACAAAAAATATCGGAACACCACGGTACACCCAAATACAGGGGTGCCGCACACCCCCTATGTTTCACCGATGAGGTGCTGGACCATGAATTTCTAGAGGGATTCAAACCCGTAAACACAGAGGCATACGACGGAACGACAGACCCTGAGGTCTAGATTGAGGACTACATCCTCCATATCCACATGGCTCGAGGAGACGATCTCCACGCCATCAAGTACTTACCCCTCAAGCTCAAAGGGCCAGCTAGGCACTGGCTTAAAAGCCTCCCCGAAAACTTCATTGGAAGTTGGGAAGAGCTCGAAGACGCTTTTCGGGCAAATTTTCAAGGGACCTATGTCCGACCACCGGATGCAAACGATTTAAGTCATATAACTCAACAACCCGGAGAGTCAGCCTGAAAGCTTTGGAATAGGTTTCTCACTAAAAAGAACCAAATAGTCGACTATCCGGACGCCGAAGCCTTAGTAGCTTTCAAGCACAGCGTTTGAGATGAATGGCTTGCCAGACACCTCGGCCAAGAAAAGCCGAGAACAATGGCAGCATTAACAAGCCTCATGACCCGCTTTTGCGCGGGCGAGGTCAGCTGGTTAGCCCGATGCAGCACCAGTGACCCAAGTACATCCGAAGTCAAGGACGGAAACGGGAAGCCACGACGCAGCAAAAACAAGCGCCGGAATAAAGAAGACAGCCCGAAGAGCACAGCGGTAAACGCCAGATTTAGAAGCTCTCGGCCAGGTCAGCAAAAGCTACCCTCCAAAGGCAACAGAGACGAACTGAACAAGATTCTGGACAAACTATGTCAGATCCACAGCACCCCCGATAAACCTGCAAATCATACCCATAGAGAATGTTGGGTCTTCAAGCAGTCCGACAAACTCAACGCCGAACACAAGAGGCAGGATACACCAAGCGAAGACGAGGATGAGCCCCGCAAGCAAAGCACTGGGGAACAGAAGAAATTCCCACCATAAGTCAAAACAGTAAACGTGTTACACGTGATGAAGGGGAGAAACAAAGCGGCACTCCTAGAGACACATGCCCCAGGGCCTATCACCGCGGAGTTCTGCCACTGGTCGTCCAAACCGATCACCTTTGACCATCGGGATTACTCGGCAAGTATCCGGCATGCAGGATGGGCTGCCTTGGTGTTAGACCCGATAATTGACGGATACCACTTCACACGAGTCTTGATGGACGGCGACAATAGTTTAAACCTGATATATCAGGATACAGCCCGCAAAATGGGGATAGACCCAACAAAAATCAGCCATAGCAATACTACCTTTAAAGGAGTAACGCCAGGCCCAGAAGCCCATTGTACGGGCTCCTTTCTACTAGAGGTTATATTCGGCTTTCCTAATAACTTCCGCAGTGAAAAGTTAACCTTCCACATCCCTCTGTTCCAAAGTGGCTATCAAGCACTACTCGGACGTGAAGCTTTCGCTCGCTTTAACGCAATACCGCATTACGCTTCTCTCATGCTTAAGATTCCCGGTCCATGTAGCATCATTACAGTAAATGGAAATATTGAGTGCTCCTTGCGCGCGGAAGACCGTGCGGCTGCCTTGGCAGCCACACACTAGACGGCCTCACCAACTAGAGCATCTGACAGGTCGTTAAGACCACGGACACGGTTAGACGAGTCCGGTGTAGCTATATATAATTGATACAGGTTTGATGGCTATACCCTGCTACGTCTTGAGCTTGCGTTGGTTTTCCCCGAAGAGGAAGGGATGTTGCAGCAGAGTAGCGTAAGTATTTCCCTCAGTTTTTGAGAACCAAGGTTTCAATCCAGTAGGAGCCCACGCTCAAGTCCCTCGTACCTGCACAAAGCGATAGCTACTCGCAACCAACGCGATTAGGGGTTGTCAATCTCTTCACGGTCACTTACGAGAGTGAGATCTGATAGATATAATATTTTTGGTATTTTTGGTATAAAGATGCAAAGTAAAAAGTAAAAGCAAAGTAAAAAAGCAAAGCAAGATTAAAGTGATGGAGATTGATATGATGAGAATAGACCCGGGGGCCATAGGTTTCACTAGTGGCTTCTCTCAAGAGCATAAGTATTCTACGGTGGGTGAACAAATTACTGTTGAGCAATTGACAGAATTGAGCATAGTTATGAGAATATCTAGGCATGATCATGCATATAGGCATCACGTCCGTGACAAGTAGATCGAAACGATTCTGCATCTACTACTATTACTCCACTCATCGACCGCTATCCAGCATGCATGTAGAGTATTAAGCTAAAAACAGAGTAACACCTTAAGCAAGATGACATGATGTAGAGAGATAAATTCATGCAATATGAAATAAACCCCATATTGTTATCCTCGATGGCAATGATACAATACGTGCCTTGCTGCCCCTTCTGTCACTGGGTAAGGACACCGCAAGATCGAACCCAAAGCTAAGCACTTCTCCCATGGCAAGAATTACCAATCTAGTTGGCCAAACCAAACGGATAATTCGAAGAGACTTGCAAAGATAACCAATCATACATAAAAGAATTCAGAGAAGATTCAAATATTATTCATAGATAGACTTGATCATAAACCCACAATTCATCGGTCTCAACAAACACACCGCAAAAAGAAGATTACATCGAATAGATCTCCACAAGAGAGGGGGAGAACTTTGTATTGAGATTCAAAGAGATAGAAGAAGCCATCTAGCTACTAACTATGGACCCGAAGGTCTGAGGTAAACTACTCACACTTCATCGGAGGGGCTAGGATGATGTAGAAGCCCTCCGTGATGATGACCCTCTTCCGGTGGAGCTCCGAAACAGGCCCCAAGATGGGATCTCATGGATACAGAAAGTTGCGGCGATGGAATTAGGTTTTTGGCTGCTGTTTTGATCGTTTGGGGGTACGTGTGTATATATAGGAGGAAGAAGTACGCCGGAGGAGCAACGAGGGTCCCATGAGGCAGGGGGGCGCGCCCTAGGGGGGGCGCCCCCCACCCTCGTGACCGCCTCTTTTGTTCCTTGGAGCAGGGTCCAAGTCTCTTGGATGACGTTCGGTGAGAAAATCACGTTCCCGAAGATTTTATTCTGTTTGGACTCCGTTTGATATTCTGTTTATCTGAAACACCGAAATAGGCAAAAAAACAGCAATTCTGGGCTGGGCCTCTGGTTAATAGGTTAGTCCCAAAAATAATATAAAAGTGGAAAATAAAGCCCAATATAGTCGAAAACAGTAGATAATATAGCATGGAGCAATCAAAAATTATAGATACGTTGGAGACTGCTACGTCTTGAGCTTGCGTTGGTTTTCCCCGAAGAGGAAGGGATGATGCAGCAGAGTAGTGTAAGTATTTCCCTCGGTTTTTGAGAACCAAGGTATCAATCCAGTAGGAGCCACGCTCAAGTGCCTCGTACGTGCACAAAGTGATAGCTACTCGCAACCAACGCGATTAGGGGTTGTCAAGCCCTTCACGGTCACTTACGAGAGTGAGATCTGATAGATATAATATTTTTGGTATTTTTGGTATAAAGATGCAAAGTAAAAAGTAAAGGCAAAGTAAAAAAGCAAAGCAAGATTAAAGTAATGGAGATTGATATGATGAGAATAGACCCGGGGGCCATAGGTTTCACTAGTGGCTTCTCTCAAGAGCATAAGTATTCTACGGTGGGTGAACAAATTATTGTTGAGCAATTGATAGAATTGAGCATAGTTATGAGAATATCTAGGCATGATCATGTATATAGGCATCACGTCCGTGACAAGTAGATCGAAACGATTCTGCATCTACTACTATTACTCCACTCATCGACCGCTATCCAGCATGCATCTAGAGTATTAAGTTAAAAACAGAGTAACGCCTTAAGCAAGATGACATGATGTAGAGAGATAAATTCATGCAATATGAAATAAACCCCATCTTGTTACCCTTGATGGCAACGATACAATACGCGCCTTGCTGCCCCTTCTGTCACTGGGTAAGGACACCGCAAGATCGAACCCAAAGCTAAACACTTCTCCCATGGCAAGAACTACCAATCTAGTTGGCCAAACCAAACAGATAATTCGAAGAGACTTGCAAAGATAACCAATCATACATAAAAGAATTCAGAGAAGATTCAAATATTATTCATAGATAGACTTGATCATAAACCCTCAATTCATTGGTCTCAACAAACACACCGCAAAAAGAAGATTACATCGAATAGATCTGCACAAGAGAGGGGCAGAACTTTGTATTGAGATTCAAAGAGAGAGAGAAGAAGCCATCTAGCTACTAACTATGGACCCGAAGGTCTGAGGTCAACTACTCACACTTCATCGGAGAGGCTATGATGATGTAGAAGCCCTCCGTGATGACGGCCCTTTTCCGGCGGAGCTCCGGAACAGGCCCCAAGATGGGATCTCGTGGATACAGAAAGTTGCGGCGGTGGAATTAGGTTTTTGGCTACTCCTCTGATCGTTTGGGGGTACGTGTGTATATATAGCAGGAAGAAGTACGCCGGAGGAGCAACGAGGGGCCCAAGAGGCAGGGGCGCGCCCTAGGGGGGGCGCCCCCCACCCTCGTGACCGCCTCTTTTGTTCCTTGGAGCAGGGTCCAAGTCTCCTGGATCACGTTCGGTGAGAAAATCACGTTCCCAAAGATTTTATTCAGTTTGGACTCCGTTTGATATTCCGTTTATCTGAAACACTGAAATAGGCAAAAAAACAGCAATTCTGGGCTGGGCCTCCGGTTAATAGGTTAGTCCCAAAAATAATATAAAAGTGGAAATAAAGCCCAATATAGTCCAAAACAGTAGATAATATAGCATGGAGCAATCAAAAATTATAATACGTTGGAGACGTATCAGGCATCCCCAAGCTTAATTCCTGCTCGTCCTCGAGTAGGTAAATGATAAAAAAGAGAATTTTTGATGCGGAGTGCTACTTGGCATAATTTCAATGTAAATCTTCTTAATTGTGGTATGAATATTCAGATTAGAAAGATTCAAGACAAAAGTTTATATTGACATAAAAATAATAATACTTCAAGCATACTAATAAAGCAATTATGTCTTCTCAAAATAACATGGCCAAAGAAAGTTATCCCTACAAAATCATATAGTCTGGCTATGCTCCATCTTCACCACACAAAGTATTTAAATCATGCACAACCCCGATGACAAGCCAAGCAATTGTTTCATACTCTAACTTTTTCAAAACTTTTTCAATCTTCACGCAATACATGAGCGTGAGCCATGGATATAGCATTATAGGTGGAATAGAATGGTGGTTGTGGAGAAGACAAAAGGAGAAGATGGTCTCACATCAACTAGGCGTATCAACGGGCTATGGAGATGCCCATCAATAGATATCAATGTGAGTAAGTAGGGATTGCCATGCAACGGATGCACTAGAGCTATATGTATATGAAAGCTCAAAAAGAAACTAAGTGGGTGTGCATCCAACTTGCTTGCTCATGAAGACCTAGGGAAATTTTGAGGAAGCCCATCATTGGAATATACAAGCCAAGTTCTATAATGTAAAATTCCCACTAGTATATGAAAGTGATAACATGAGAGACTCTCTACTATGAAGATCATGGTGCTACTTTGAAGCACAAGTGTGGTAAAAGGATAGTAACATTGTCCCTTCTCTCTTTTCTCTCATTTTTTATATTTTTTTGTTTGGGCCTTTTCTCCTTTTTTATGGCCTCTTTTTATTTGGGCTTCTTTGGCCTCTTTTTTTTCGTCCGGAGTCTCATCCCGACTTATGGGGGAATCATAGTATCCATCATTCTTTCCCCACTGGGACAATGCTCTAATAATGATGATCATCACACTTTTATTTTTCTTATGACTCAACAATTACAACTCGATACTTAGAACAAAATATGACTCTATGTGAATGCATCTGGCGGTGTACCGGGATATGCAATATGACAATGATGAATGTGTCATGAACGGAACGGTGGAAAGTTGCATGGTAATATATCTCGGAATGGCTATGGAAATACCATAATAGGTAGGTATGGTGGCTGTTTTTAGGAAGGTATAGGGTAGGTGTATGATACCGGCGAAAGGTGCGCGGTATTAGAGAGGCTAGCAAAGGTGGAAGGGTGAGAGTGCGTATAATCCATGGACTCAACATTAGTCATAAAGAACTCATATACGTATTGCAAAAATCTAGAAGTTATCAAAGCAAAGTATTACGCGCATGCTCCTAGGGGGATAGATTGGTAGGAAAAGACCATCGCTCGTCCCCGACCGCCACTCATAAGGAAGACAATCAATAAATAAATCATGCTCCGACTTCATCACATAACGGTTCACCATACGTGCATGCTACGGGAATCACAAACTTTAACACAAGTATTCTTTAAATTCACAACTACTCAACTAGCATGACTTTAATATTATCACCTCAATATCTCAAAACAATTATCATGCTCCAATCTTTTCTTAGTATTCAACACACTCAAAAGAAAGTTTCACAAATCTTGAATACCAAGCATATTATTATTAAGCAAATTACCATGCTATTAAGAGACTCTCAAAATAATTTAAGTGAAGCATGAGAGATCAATAGTTTCTTTAAAACAAATCCACCACCGTGCTCTAAAAGATCTAAGTGAAGCACATAGAGCAAAATTATAACACTCAAAAGATATAAGTGAAGCACATAGAGCAAAATTATCTAGCTCAAAAGATATAAGTGAAGCACATAGAATATTCTATCAAATTTTAATTCATGTATGGCTCTCTCAAAAGGTGTGTACAGCAAGGATGATTGTGTCATACTAAGACACAAAGACACAAATAATACAAGACGCTCCAAGCAAAACACATATCATGTTGGTGAATAAAAATATAGCTCCAAGTAAATTACCGATGGAAGTGGACGAAAGAGGGGATGCCTTCCGGGGCATCCCCAAGCTTTGACTTTTTGGTGTCCTTGGATTATCTTGGGGGTGACATGGGCATCCCCAAGCTTAGTCTCTTGCCACTCCTTGTTCCATGATCCATCAAAAGAATTCACCCAAAACTTGAAAACTTCACAACACAAAACTCAAAATAGAAAAATCGTGAGCTCCGTTAGCGAAAGAAAACAAAAGACCACTTCAAGGTACTGTAATGAACTCATTATTTATTTATATTTGTGTTAAACCTACTGTATTCCAACTTCTCTATGGATTATAAACTATTTTACTAGCCATAGATTCATCAAAATAAGCAAACAACACACGAAAAACAGAATCTGTCAAAAACAGAACAGTCTGTAGTAATCTGTAGCTAGCGCAAGATCTGGAACCCCAAAAATTCTAAAATAAATTGCTGGACGCGAGGAATTTATATATTAATCATCTGGAAAAAGAATTAACTAAATATCACTCTTCAAATAAAAATGACAGCAGTTCTCGTGAGCGCTAAAGTTTCTGTTTTTTACAGCAAGTTCAACAAGACTTTCCCCAAGTCTTCCCAACGGTTCTACTTGGCACAAACACTAATTAAACACAAAAAACACAACCAAAACAGAGGCTAAATAATTTATTTATTAAATAACAGCAAGGAAAAATATTGGGTTGTCTCCCAACAAGCGCTTTTCTTTAAAGCCTTATAGCTAGGCATTGATAATTTTAATGATGCTCACATGAAAGACAAGAATTGAAGCACAAAAGGAGCATCATAAAGCATGTGACAAACACATCTAAGTCTAACATACTTCCTATGCATAGGCATCTTATAGGCAAAAAAATTATCAAGGCAAGCAAAAACTAGCATATGCAAGGAAGAGGAAAGAAACAATAGCAATCTCAACATAACGAGAGGTAATTTAGTAACATGAAAATTTCTACAACCATATTTTCCTCTCTCATAGTAATTACATGTAGGATCATAAGCAAATTCAACAATATAGCTATCACATAAAATATTCTCAACATGATCCACATGCATGCAAAGTTGGCAATTTTCCGAAATAGTGGGATTAACATTAACTAAAGTCATGACCTTCCCAAACGCACTTTTATCAAAAACTTCATAAGATTGAACATTCTCTAAATATGTGGGATCTAAAGTTGACATTCTTCCAAACCCACTTTCAATATTATTGCAAACATTATAATAAATCTCATATTCATCATGGGGTTTAAATAAATTTTCAAGATCAAAAGAAGAATCACCCCAATCATGATCATTGCAACAAGTAGTGGACATAACAAAACTAGCATCCCCAAGCTTAGGGTTTTGCATATTATTAGAACAATTGTCATTAATAGAATTTATAATAACATCATTGCAATCATGATTTTTATTCAAAGATCTATCGTGAATCACTTCATAACATACTTCATCGCAATTTTCAGATTCACGAATTTCAAGCAAAACTTCATAAAGATAATCTAGTGCACAAAACTCACTAGAAATTGGTTCAACATAACTGGATCTCTTAAAAATATTAGCAAGCGGATGAGGATCCATAAATCTTAGGTTCTCTATTTAGTAATAAATAAATGACTATTCCAACCATACGAGCGAACAAGAAACAGGCAAAAAGAGGCAAATAGAGAGGGAGGATAGAGAGAGAGAGAGGGCGAATAAAACGTCAAGGGTGAATTGGGGGGAGAGGAAAACGAGAGGCAAATGGCAAATAATGTAATGCGAGAGATAGGGATTGTGATGGGTACTTGGTATGTTGACTTTTTGCGTAGACTCCCCGGCAATGGCGCCAGAAATTCTTCTTGCTACGTCTTGAGCTTGCGTTGGTTTTCCCCGAAGAGGAAGGGATGCTGCAGCAGAGTAGCGTAAGTATTTCCCTCAGTTTTTGAGAACCAAGGTTTCAATCCAGTAGGATCCCACGCTCAAGTCCCTCATACCTGCACAAAGCGATAGCTACTCGCAACCAACGCGATTAGGGGTTGTCAATCCCTTCACGGTCACTTACGAGAGTGAGATCTGATAGATATAATATTTTTGGTATTTTTGGTATAAAGATGCAAAGTAAAAAGTAAAAGCAAAGTAAAAAAGCAAAGCAAGATTAAAGTGATGGAGATTGATATGATGAGAATAGACCCGGGGGCCATAGGTTTCACTAGTGGCTTCTCTCAAGAGCATAAGTATTCTACGGTGGGTGAACAAATTACTGTTGAGCAATTGACAGAATTGAGCATAGTTATGAGAATATCTAGGCATGATCATGTATATAGGCATCACGTCCGTGACAAGTAGATCGAAACGATTCTGCATCTACTACTATTACTCCACTCATCGACCGCTATCCAGCATGCATCTAGAGTATTAAGTTAAAAACAGAGTAACGCCTTAAGCAAGATGACATGATGTAGAGAGATAAATTCATGCAATATGAAATAAACCCCATCTTGTTATCCTCGATGGCAACGATACAATACGTGCCTTGCTGCCCCTTCTGTCACTGGGTAAGGACACCGCAAGATCGAACCCAAAGCTAAGCACTTCTCCCATGGCAAGAACTACCAATCTAGTTGGCCAAACCAAACGGATAATTCGAAGAGACTTGCAAAGATAACCAATCATACATAAAAGAATTCAGAGAAGATTCAAATATTATTCATAGATAGACTTGATCATAAACCCACAATTCATCGGTCTCAACAAACACACCGCAAAAAGAAGATTACATCGAATAGATCTCCACAAGAGAGGGGGAGAACTTTGTATTGAGATTCAAAGAGAGAGAAGAAGCCATCTAGCTACTAACTATGGACCCGAAGGTCTGAGGTAAACTACTCACACTTCATCGGAGAGGCTATGATGATGTAGAAGCCCTCCGTGATGACGGCCCTCTTCCGGCGGAGCTCCGGAACAGGCCCCAAGATGGGATCTCGTGGATACAGAAAGTTGCGGCGGTGGAATTAGGTTTTGGCTCCTCCTCTGATCGTTTGGGGGTACGTGTGTATATATAGGAGGAAGAAGTACGCCGGAGGAGCAACGAGGGGCCCAAGAGGCAGGGGCGCGCCCTAGGGGGGGCGCCCCCCACCCTCATGACTGCCTCTTTTGTTCCTTGGAGCAGGGTCCAAGTCTCCTGGATCACGTTCGGTGAGAAAATCACGTTCCCGAAGATTTTATTCCGTTTGGACTCCGTTTGATATTCCGTTTATCTGAAACACTGAAATAGGCAAAAAAACAGCAATTCTGGGCTGGGCCTCCGGTTAATAGGTTAGTCCCAAAAATAATATAAAAGTGGAAATAAAGCCCAATATAGTCCAAAACAGTAGATAATATAGCATGGAGCAATCAAAAATTATAGATACGTTGGAGACGTATGAGGCATCCCCAAGCTTAATTCCTGCTCATCCTCGAGTAGGTAAATGATAAAAAAAGAATTTTTGATGCGGAGTGCTACTTGGCATAATTTCAATGTAAATCTTCTTAATTGTGGTATGAATATTTAGATTAGAAAGATTCAAGACAAAAGTTTATATTGACATAAAAAATAATAATACTTCAAGCATACTAATAAAGCAATTGTGTCTTCTCAAAATAACATGGCCAAAGAAAGTTATCCCTACAAAATCATATAGTCTGGCTATGCTCCATCTTCACCACACAAAGTATTTAAATCATGCACAACCCCGATGACAAGCCAAGCAATTGTTTCATACTCTAACTTTTTCAAAACTTTTTCAATCTTCACGCAATACATTAACGTGAGCCATGGATATAGCACTATAGGTGGAATGGAATGATGGTTGTGGAGAAGACAAAAGGAGAAGATGGTCTCACATCAACTAGGCGTATCAACGGGCTATGGAGATGCCCATCAATAGATATCAATGTGAGTGAGTAGGGATTGCCATGCAACGGATGCACTAGAGCTATATGTATATGAAAGCTCAAAAAGAAACTAAGTGGGTGTGCATCCAACTTGCTTGCTCATGAAGACCTAGGGCAATTTTTGAGGAAGCCCATCATTGGAATATACAAGCCAAGTTCTATAATGTAAAATTCCCACTAGTATATGAAAGTGATAACATGAGAGACTCTCTACTATGAAGATCATGGTGCTACTTTGAAGCACAAGTGTGGTAAAAGATAGTAACATTGTCCCTTCTCTCTTTTTCTCTCATTTTTTTAATATTTTTTGTTTGGGCCTTTTCTCCTTTTTTATGGCCTCTTTTTATTTGGGCTTCTTTGGCCTCCTTTTTTCGTCCGGAGTCTCATCCCGACTTATGGGGGAATCATAGTATCCATCATTCTTTCCTCATAGTATCCCGACTTAGGGGTTGTCAATCCCTTCATGGTCACTTACGAGAGTGAGATCTGATAGATATAATATTTTTGGTATTTTTGGTATAAAGATGCAAAGTGAAAAGTAAAAGCAAAGTAAAAAAGCAAAGCAAGATTAAAGTGATGGAGATTGATATGATGAGAGTAGACCCGGGGGCCATAGGTTTCACTAGTGGCTTCTCTCAAGAGCATAAGTATTCTACGGTGGGTGAACAAATTACTGTTGAGCAATTGACAGAATTGAGCATAGTTATGACAATATCTAGGCATGATCATGTATATAGGCATCACGTTCGTGACAAGTAGATTGAAACGATTCTACATCTACTACTATTACTCCACTCATCGACCGCTATCCAGCATGCATCTAGAGTATTAAGTTAAAAACAGAGTAACGCCTTAAGCAAGATGACATGATGTAGAGAGATAAATTCATGCAATATGAAATAAACCCCATCTTGTAATCCTCGATGGCAATGATACAATACATGCCTTGCTGCCCCTTCTGTCACTGGGTAAGGACACCGCAAGATCGAACCCAAAGCTAAGCACTTCTCCCATGGCAAGAACTACCAATCTAGTTGGCCAAACCAAACGGATAATTCGAAGAGACTTGCAAAGATAACCAATCATACCTAAAAGAATTCAGAGAAGATGCAAATATTATTCATAGATAGACTTGATCATAAACCCACAATTCATCGGTCTCAACAAACACACTGCAAAAAGAAGATTACATCGAATAGATCTCCACAAGAGAGGGGGAGAACTTTGTATTGAGATTCAAAGAGAGAGAAGAAGTCATCTAGCTACTAACTATGGACCCGAAGGTCTGAGGTAAACTACTCACACTTCATCGGAGGGGCTAGGATGATGTAGAAGCCCTCCGTCATGACGGCCCTCTTCCGGCGGAGCTCCGGAACAGGCCCCAAGATGGGATCTCGTGGATACAGAAAGTTGCGGCGGTAGAATTAGGTTTTTGGCTCTTGTTCTGATCGTTTGGGGATACGTGTGTATATATAGGAGGATGAAGTACGCCGGAGGAGCAACGAGGGGCCCACGATGCAGGGGGCGTGCCCCCCACCCTCGTGACCGCCTCTTTTGTTCCTTGGAGCAGGGTCCAAGTCTCCTGGATGACGTTCGGTGAGAAAATCACGTTCCCGAAGATTTTATTCCGTTTGGACTTCGTTTGATATTTCGTTTATCTGAAACACTGAAATAGGCAAAAAAACAGCAATTCTGGGCTGGGCCTCTGGTTAATAGGTTAGTCCCAAAAATAATATAAAAGTGGAAAATAAAGCCCAATATAGTCCAAAACAGTAGATAATATAGCATGGAGCAATCAAAAATTATAGATACGTTGAAGATGTATCATACCCCTACAACAATACAAGGGGCTCAACGCGTGTAAACAAGTGACAATTAGGCTCAACTTTACTCATCTGGAACTATACATGGTTTATTTAGTATAACCTACTTTTGCACGACAACTTTTCAACTAAGTTCCTCTCTTTTTCAGATGACCATCGTGCTACACCCGTCCAGGATACGGCACAATGGAGACACAGGCGCAGACGTGCAGCAGGGACCCGTTCCAAGGATTCTTTTTAGATTAAGACCTTGCGTAAACCTTTTTTACTGTCTCTTGTTGATACACATCCCCCGGATTCTCAGTACAACTGAGAAGGATGCTGACGTATTGGCATGTGGCCACGTCAGAATATTGCATGTACCTGGACACCAAGGGCTTATTACAAAGGGCAATGTTTAGCCCGGTTTACATCATAAAGACCGAATACATTAGGGAGTGTTCGGCGTCACGAGTTTGGCCTTATATGCATCAGCTTCGAATCATGTCTTTGGTCAAATGTTGGGTTTGCCCGGCTCCTGTGTTTTGCTGCCTTACGTTCCGCTCTATGTGGCTAGGGCGGCACCGGGAGAACTACTGCGATTGTGCCTTGGTTCATCCGGACGAGCACCTCAGTAGAGAAAGCCGAAAACTGACTGTCATGATATAGCGTGAGACTAGTCAACCACTCGATGACCTAGCAGAATCTGCGGGATTCCTCCGCCTTAACGAAGGGCCGTTTCCTGGCCAGGCATGTATGCGCCCCGAATTCGGATGAGCGTGGAGCCACCAGGGGCTATATTGTAGCCCCACTGTCAAACTCCTCTGGCTAAGTGAAAGTGTTAAAGCATTATAGTTCGATTGCCTAATTCGCTGCGCTATCATCTCCTTAATGGACCAAGACGTTGGATCAAGTGTGAACATGCGTCTTCTGCGAGCACCCCCGCATTATATGCGTGGGGGCTGAAGCCGACGACTGCCATCTTTCAGGTTATCTCTCCCTAATAATAAAGCACGGATTGACTCCGTGGGTTCACCGTCACATTATGCTTCTTCCCGTGAATTTACACTTTCAGTTTTTTTCACCGTCATCCTTTTTTTTAAACTTCTTCGGTCTCTTTGGCCTCCTTCCTACGAGGTGGTACTATCCCCATGCCCCTTCCAAGGTTTGAGAAAGAGGGTTTGAGAAAGAGTACAATTGCTAACGAAACATTTTTTTTCTGGCCCCTTATTATTTTTTGTCGATGAGGTAGCAGCAAAAATTAGTTGTTGCCTTTGGGGTTTGAACTCTAGACCTTCTAGGATTTCACAATGGCACCGACCAGCTAAGCTAGCTATCAATTCTGTTAGGTAACATGATGTACGTAATCTTATGGGTCAGTGTTGATGGAGACTGGGACCAGGACTCTATCGATTGGGGGAGCTGCCAGTGTCTACGCTAAAGAAACAACAACAGATTCGTTCGTCTATCCTGTTTGCAAAAGTTTGATCAGCCGATCGTTCATCCATCAAATAATCCCACCTCGCTTCATTACATCGAATCACACCAGTTTATATACAAGTTGCTTAGAAAATCAACGAGCCACCTACAAAATCAAAATAGGCAAAAGGGCAAACAGAGGGATTGGTGGCAGGAGGGCGGCGAGCTTGGGCGGAGGCTGGGTGATGCAGCGAGGCGGACGTCCTGCTTGCCACCGAAGGATAGAGACAAGAGGAATTGTGGGGATTGGGAAGATGCTGCGACCCGCGCAAGGCGGCGGCTGCAGCCCAAGGCCGGGCGGGGGAGGCTCGCCAGAGTAAGATCCATTGGTGCCTTCTGGATGGAGAAGAGGCGCAAAGCTGAGTGGCCGGCCTCACGAGGAGGGACGTGGAGGCGGAGCGATGACGTTGGAGCACTGCTCGCTGGACCCGGCACCGGCCTTGATGTGGACGTTGGAGACGCGCGGCGCCGGCGGCCGGTAAAGGCGCGTCGCAACGACAGCTGAGCGCGGCGACACCATGAGGAGCCTTGAAGTAACAAGCCTTTTATCATTCAGAATTTATTTGAAACTGAAATCTGAAAAAGAGCATGAGTATCTTTCACTGTACGTGTTCCTGCAACCATAGCTTCTATCGCCATTATCCTAGGTTTTTGTTTTCCCTACTTTTACAGAAAAGTGTTTCCTATTTTATTTTTTATATTATTGGAATGAAGCTTTGATGCATTGAGAAAACAAATTAGGATGTACCTCTATCTGCGTTAAGACCGAAGACTATTTGTGACTTTGTGTATCCTTCAGTTGCCTGCTATAATCTGAGGAATTGGCAAGCATTAAGTTGTGGTAGTCTGTCCTGTTTGTATGTTTATAAATGACAGGTGTTTGGGCATGAGTCGATTGCACTAGTTGTAGCAGCAGTTAGCACTAAGCGCGATGTGGCTATTGTCATCGTAGTGTATTTGCTGTCGCTATTTACATAACACTACAAAGAGGACATTGTTGCTATTCTAAAAGTAAAATGATGCACTTATAACATTGTAATATGACTTGTACACCTGTTTCCAAAAAATAGTAATTGAACATACACAGGATCAAGTGTAGTTGTTAATTTTTTTTCAAGGAGTACAAATGTGGGCTTTTCTATGTGTATTCCTGATTACATCACACTGTAACTCAATTCCTTAAAGCCATGATGTATTCTCTGTTCCATTGAATGCACGATTTGATCAGATAAATTTTGCTTGGAGACGCGCGGCGCCGGCGGCCGGTAAAGGCGCGTCGCAACGACAGCTGAGCGCGGCGACACCATAAGGAGCCTTGAAGTAACAAGCCTTTTATCATTCAGAATTTATTTGAAACTGAAATCTGAAAAAGAGCATGAGTATCTTTCACTGTGTTCCTGCTACCATAGCTTCTATCGTCATTATCCTAGGTTTTTGTTTTCCTTACTATTACAAAAAAGTGTTGCGTATTTTATTTTTTATATTATTGCAATGAAGCTTTGATGCATTGAGAAAACAAATTAGGATGTACCTCTATCTGCATTAAGACCGAAGACTATTTGTGACTTTGTGTATCCTTCAGTTGCCTGCTGTAATATGAGGAATTGGCAAGCATTCAGTTGTGGTAGTCTGTCCTGTTTGTATGTTTATAAATGACAGGTGTTTGGGCATGAGTCGATTGCACTGGTTGTAGCAGCAGTTAGCGCTAAGCGCGATGTGGCTATTGTCATCGTAGTGTATTTGCTGTCGCTATTTACAGAACACTACAAAGAGGACGTTGTTGCTATTCTAAAAGTAAAATGATGCACTTATAACATTGTAGTATGACTTGTACACCTGTTTCCAAAAAATAGTAATTGAACATACACAGGGTCAAGTGTAGTTGTTAATTTTTTTCAAGGAGTACAAATGTGGGCTTTTCTATGTTTATTCCTGATTACATCACACTGTAACTCAATTCCTTAAAGCCATGATGTGTTCCCTGTTCCATTGAATGCACGATTTGATCAGATAAATTTTGCTTGGAGACGCGCGGCGCCGGCGGCCGGTAAAGGCGCGTCGCAACGACAGCTGAGCGCGGCGACACCATGAGGAGCCTTGAAGTAACAAGCCTTTTATCATTCAGAATTTATTTGAAACTGAAATCTGAAAAAGAGCATGAGTATCTTTCACTGTGTTCCTGCAACCATAGCTTCTATCGCCATTATCCTAGGTTTTTGTTTTCCTTACTTTTACAGAAAAGTGTTGCGTATTTTATTTTTTATATTATTGCAATGAAGCTTTGATGCATTGAGAAAACAAATTAGGATGTACCTCTATCTGCATTAAGACCGAAGACTATTTGTGACTTTGTGTATCCTTCAGTTGCCTGCTGTAATATGAGGAATTGGCAAGCATTCAATTGTGGTAGTCTGTCCTGTTTGTATGTTTATAAATGACAGGTGTTTGGGCATGAGTCGATTGCACTGGTTGTAGCAGCAGTTAGCGCTAAGTGCGATGTGGCTATTGTCATCGTAGTGTATTTGTTGTCGCTATTTACAGAACACTACAAAGAGGACATTGTTGCTATTCTAAAAGTAAAATGATGCACTTATAACATTGTAATATGACTTGTACACCTGTTTCCAAAAAATAGTAATTGAACATACACAGGGTCAAGTGTAGTTGTTAATTTTTTTCAAGGAGTACAAATGTGGGCTTTTCTATGTTTATTCCTGATTACATCACACTGTAACTCAATTCCTTAAAGCCATGATGTGTTCTCTGTTCCACTGAATGCACGATTTGATCAGATAAATTTTGCTCGTATGATGTAATTTATGTCAAATTTCCTGTGTAGATAATTTAGGAACCACATTGCCCGTGTATGTTAAGTTCTTCTGTCAATTTATCTTACTTCGACAGAAAGACGGACGTGATGCAGAACTGCCATGGACTGCTGACATAGCTCATGCATTACTTCATGATGGTATACTTCCTTATTGCCGTCTTTTCTGCAATAAGCTCACTCTTTGAGATTTTGTCCGACAGGGAAATAGACTGAGATCCTTTGTGCTATTTTCCTTTCTACAGTATCTCGAAGCATTGATTATATTTCCGACCTGCACATTAGTTGAAACACAATTACACTACATATATTTAGTGAATTTGCATACTATTATTGTTTCAGTAGAAGAATATTTCCCAACTTTAAATTGTCTATCAGAATATAATGATGTTGATTCCTTTGATAGGTGGACTGGAAAAAGTGATTATATTTTTCATGACTCCTTTGTGCTATTTTCCTTTCTACAGTATTTGTTGCATCGCGTGTACTGAGAGGAGAGCTTCAACAATCTCGAGTTACTATTTTTTTTCTAGCATGGAAGAAGATGGTATGCATTCATTTAATTAATACATAAGTAAACAATAGTAAAACTGTGTATCTTACAATATTACATTCTAATTATACTCATGCATACATTAATGGGACATGTCATCCACAGAATTACAAGTCAGTGAAAAAAGGGGCACGCGGATGCAGCATGCTATAGTGTAATGGCCAACCTCGTAACCTTGGAATTGATCATGTTTACCATGATTAGGTGGAATACATGACCATCATCGACGAACGGGAGAAGTGTTTACTGTGATTAGGTGGAATACATGACCATCATTGACGAACGGGAGAAGTGACAAGATCGATGTGTCGCTAGGTATGTGCAAGAATTTTGTTCAGCCGTTGCAATACACGGTTTTTTTTTGCGACTCAAGTGAAGATGTGTTGTTTCCGTGTTATGACCGCAAAGGCATATGTCAACATAGGGAAGTGGAGATTTCACTGAAACAAGGACCCCAAAGCTTAGCTTGTGTGCACCTAATGATAACTTCTTATGACAACTGGAATTCACGGTAGAAGTTGTTTGATTGGTAAATTATTTTTCAGGTTTCCAAACACATGCTTATTTATTTTGTATTCGTTGTAACACGTGGCCTTTCTTGCTTTTACAAAATGTCGAAGCACTAGAAAATGACTAAACTTTATACGCCCCGTTGCAACGCACGGGCCTTTGTGCTAGTATACATATATACATAAACGGCCGCACAGGAGGCATCATAGTACTTTCGGGCAAAAGTATAAAAACAGCCTTGATAAACTCAATAAAACATTGTTTTTCAATGGGAATACATGTCATTAGAACATAATATTCTTCGAGCACTGCGCTTCTATCGAACGAGCGCCCTCAAGAACTTCTCGAAAGTAGTGCTCGGCAGGTACTCGGCTCTCGTCCGAATCTTGGGCTGCAATGGCGGTGGCCTCCATCTCCGCCCAGTATGTCTTCACACGGGCAAGGGCCATCCACGCACCCTCTACGCACGCGGACCTCTTCATCGCGTTGATGTGCGGCACCGCACCAAGGAACTGCTGCACCAAACTAAAATAACTGTTCGGCTTTGGCCTTTCCGGCCACAGATGACCCACAACAGACCTCATGGCAAGTCCGGACAATCTATTCAGCTCGGCCCATTCGGCCAACCGATCGGTCAATGGAAGCGGACGCTCTGGAACGTTAAATTGTGACCAGAACAGCTTTTCCACTTCGCGATCTTTTTGATCTCGGAAGTATTCGGCCGCATCGGCAGCACTCGCCGCTAAGTCCAGATATGCATCCGCGGAACTCCACAACCGGTCCAAAGGGGCGTACCGAGGATCTCCAAACTTCATCTGCAGCATAAAGGGCTTCCCAGCCGCGATATCCCCGGCTTGACGCAGCTCCTCCTTCATCGCTCTCATTGCAGAGCGGGTGTCTTTGGTCGCCATCGTGGCCTTCTCCAGGTCTGTCATCTTCGCTCGATCTTCCTTTTCAAGAAGCTCATAACGGTCAGCGGCGTTCTTCAATTCCACAGCCATCCTGGCTATTTCCTCCTTGCTTTGGCAGTGAGCAGCCTGTTTGGCTTTCAGCTCCTCAATTGCCTTTAGGGCAGCCGCATCGCTTTTCCTGGCTTGTTCTTTGGCTCGGGCAAGTTCCGCCCGAAGGTTCTCCACGGCCGCAGCTTCATCTGCATTCACACACATGTTATAGATACTGGCATCATGCTCCTCTTCCCATGTGTCACCGGAGGAATCACATACCCTGTGCCTCGTCAAGCCTCTTGTTGACAAGTACGATGTCGGCGTCTGCCACGTCAAGCTGCCGCTTTAGCTCGGCAAACTCATCAGTCCGGCTGGCCACCGGACCATCCGCCACCTGCATATTAAGGCGGCACGATTATTCCTGGGACTATGATCCTCTGTGCAATGTCTTCTTCGACAACACCCAGAGTCTCAGGGGCTACTATCTACACAGGGCACATCTAAAAATGTGCGGTACTGTCAAAAATATACATCATTTCGTGTACCTCAAAACCCGTCAGTAGACTTATAAAGGCTTTATGCAACCCGCTTTCGGCGGACGAAATCCTTTCAATAACCGTACCCATCAACGTGCGGTGCTCTTTTGAGATAGTCGCTTGCTCTAGCAGATCCCTCAGTACGTCCGACCGTACACCAGACGATGCCGGACTCTTTCGATTGCCCTCTTCAAGAGCCGGATACTGAGGACTTCGAGTGGCCATAGGATTACCTTCTGGCCTTGCCAGATCAGGAGAAACCCTCCGCAACGACACCTCGGGGTTGCCCGCCTCATGAGGCGGTATGGCAGGGGGAGGCGTTTCGCTCTCCATCATCTCTGGAAGAAGATCCCCTGAAGACGAGCTCTGCTGAGAAGGGCTAAGATCCGAACTGCAAGATAAATGCTTCGGTTATTTTCCTCAAAAGTAAGGCGAGATATTTTCATTATTAAGTGCCCTTTTACTTACAGCTCGGTGGAGGGTTGATCCCCTTGAGGGCATAGTGCGGCCAGGGTATCCCCCAGGGCAGGACCCTCCGGCGAAGATTTCTTCCCCCGTTTGGAGACCGTGGTCTCCGGGTCCTCAGAGGTGTTCCTCTTCCTTCCCTTGGGAGAGGAAGTTTCCGTTCCTCCTCCCCGGTTAACCTCCTTCGCGGAGGCGCTAGCCTCCTTGTCCCCCCTTTATCTTCTCCTGAGGGCGCTTGATAAGGCGTGATCTCCAGCAGCCTGGTTAGCACGGGATCTGGTGATGTCTTAGGGAGGGGGGCTAGACACCTGATCAACTTTGCCTTCGCTATCCAACCCTGGTCAAAGAGCGGCTTTTTAGGGCGACGTTGCGATAAACAAACGAACAGTGTGTTCGGATGTGGGGCTACTTACTTGGGTATCTGGGCGATTGCAGCTCAGACCTGCATCCTCAGTGATGTCCGGACACATTATTTGTGGTCCGAAGAATAATTGGTACATCTCCTCGGGCATCATGCCAAGGAAGTGTTGAATAGCTCGCGGTCCTTCTGGGTTGAATTCCTACATGCGAAGGGGCCGGCATTTGCAAGGCTGGACTCGACGAACTAGCATAGCTTGCACTACCATAACCAGACTGAAATCTCTCTCAAAGAGATCTCGGATACGGCTTTGCAGTATTGGCACGTCCTTGGCTGGACCCCAGCTCAGCCCCCTGCTGATCCATGACGTCAGTTGTGGTGGGGGGCCTGAGCGAAAGGTGGGGGCAGCTACCCACTTGGCACTTCAGGGAGCTGTGATGTAGAACCACTCCCGCTGCCACAATTCGGACACCTCTGGGAAGCTACCCTCAGGCCATGGAGCGTCAGCAATTTTGCTTATTAAAGCGCCTCCGCACACTGTGTGCTGCCCTTCGATCATCTTCGGCTTCACATCAAAGGTCTTGAGCCACAAGCCGAAGTGAGGGGTAATGCGGAGGAAGACCTCACATACGACAATAAATGACGAAATGTGAAGAAGGGAATCCGGGGCCAGATCATGAAAATCTGGCCCATAATAGAACATAAGACCCCTAACAAAGGGATCCAGAGCGAGGCCTAGTCCTCGGAGGAAGTGGGAGACGAACACGACACTCTCGTTGGGTTCGGGAGTAGGGACGACCTGCCCTCGGGTGGGCAGCCGATGCGAAATTTCAGCGGTCAGATATTTGGCCTCTCTCAACCTCTTGATGTCCTCCTCCGTGACGGAGGAAGGTATCCACCGACCTTGAAGGTTGGATCCGGGCATAGTTGAAGGTCCGAAGCACCTGACCTGAGTTTGGGTGTTAGAACTCGAGGCGGGGGAAGGATTTGATTGAGCACGGGAGGAAAAAAAGAAAAAGCCTTGTCCCCTTTATAAAGAGGATGAATATCAAGCGTCCTCCTCGTGGCCGTTTGGGACTTGCCTAAGATCTAGGAGTCCTACTAATAGGCACGGTTGGGTTACCCACGTCCGTATTGATGAGAATCCCGTAATAAAGGGGACACGATCTCTGCTTCGACAAGACGTGCCAAGGAAACCGCCTCGCGGAACACGCTGAGATTGGTTATGCAAAACGATTCGAATAAAGGCCTGGCTATGGTGTGATGTCACACTACGGGGTACGTCAGCAGATTAGATTTATGGAAATATTATTCTCGCTGTGGTGTTATGTGGAACTTGTTTTGCAGATCCGGACACGATCCTCGTGTTCAAAATCTTCTATGAAGTATTCGGAGGAGGAACCCGCCTTGCAATGCCGAAGACAATCTGCGCGCCGGACTCATCGTCATTGAAGCCTGGTTCAGGGGCTACTGAGGGAGTCCTGGATTAGGGGGTATCCGGACAGCCGGACTATATCTTTTGGCCGGACTGTTGGACTATGAAGATACAAGATTGAAGACTTCGTCCCATGTCCGGATGGGACTCTCCTTGGCGTGGAAGGCAAGCTTGGCAGTACGGATATGTAGATCCCCTTCCTTGTAACCGACTCTGTGTAACCCTAGCCCCCTCCGGTGTCTATATAAATCGGAGGGTTTAGTCTATAGGACCAACAACAACAATCATACCATAGGCTAGCTTCTAGGGTTTAGCCTCTTCGATCTCGTGATAGATCAACTCTTGTACTACTCATATTATCAAGAACAATCAAGCAGGACATAGGGTATTACCTCCATCAAGAGGGCCCGAACCTGGGTAAACATCGTGTCCCCCGCCTCCTATTACCATCCGCCTAGACGCATAGTTCGGGACCCCCTACCCGAGATCCGCCGGTAAACACCGACAATGATTAATCCACGAATTTTCTTATCGACGGCAGATATGGTCATGTTAAAGTCTCCATCAATCATCCAAGGAACGATGCGGGATGCTCGCACATCGTGGAGGTCTGCAAGGAACTCAAGCTTGTCCTCATCCCACTCATGTCACTGATTATGGATGTCATTATTGACTTTCCCATCATGACATCATTGTCGTGTTACCTATTATATATGGGCGCCATTGTTGACTTTACCATCATGAGACATTGTCATGTTTCCTGGACAAGGCATATTCAGTTTCTAGAAATGAATATTTTCTTCTCTGTTGAGTTCAAGATTTACCAACCCTAGTTCAAGAGTCAATTTGTTGTATTTTTAGGAATTCATTGCAAACGGATGCATAGGCTATGATGCCTGAATACAAAGGGTTAGGAGCTGCAAAGAATTTAGTTAAAGGCAGTGCAATATTAATTTCAAACTACACATAACAAAGAAGAAAATTTAGTGCTTTTTTCTCTGACTGAAAGCTTTATTCACTCAACTTCAAGTTGGTCCAAGAAGAATCACAACTAGGCCCCCTAAAATAAGAAGGTAAGGAGATCTCAAAGCTTGGAGATGTACTGTTGCGTCTAATGTCATTTCCTGTTTCACCAACATATTACATAATGAGTGAGACATCAAGATTTCATAAAATATCCATACCATCTAATTTTTTTCCTAACGACACACTTAATATCATCTTCGTCTTAGACCTAAGAGACTTGTACACTAACATAATGGCACACCTAACATCATGTTCTTCTTAGACCTAAGAGGGAGATACAATGACATGACATATGTTGAATATTCATCATACCACGTAGGGCATATGATTGATGATGGATAATACATGGGTTTAGAATTATTAAACTTGACATTGCAAAATATGAACTTTACATTCTGCTCGCATTGCCTTACATGTTGGTCTATTATTTCATGAAATTTATAACAGGTTTACAATCATTGGCAACCATTGAAGCTATATCCTCTAGGAAGCTTCTAAGCCAGCAAACAGTGTGGCACTGATATCAACCCACATGTGAGAGGTGACTACCTCTACTTTGCTCTCGGGTAACATGCACTACAGAAGTCCTCCTTTCATTAGTTAGTAGATGCTTAATCTCTTCAATCTAATGAACATACCGAGACCGATGAACGTTTTCATCTAACCTATCACCTCCATACAACCAGATTCCCATATGAGAGGCACTGGAGTCCATTGTAGCGCCAATCCGAGGCCTTCCTCACATGCAGCCAGCTCCACTTCAAGAGAATCAGAGTAACAACATGGGAGGTTGTTTAGATGATAGATTCCTCATGATCTCAAAGAATCATGCCAATGCCTTCATTGGAGAGTTCATGTAGACTCCTGTCAAGTTACTTTGCTTCCCTACTTCTCATCAGGAAAAAAATGTGAGCTGATCCTAGCAAAGGTAAACATGTGGTCCGGTACTCACATCAAGCTACCAAGCATCACTAATGCAGAACCGGGATGTATCACCGGTTCGTATGGGCCTTTAGTGCCGGTTCTGCAACCGGCACTAAAGAGTGGGGACTAAAGGTCCCCCCATTTAGTACCGGTTCTGCACGAACCGCCGCTAAAGGGCCACCACGTGACACGAGCCAGCGTCGGGGGCGGGGAGCCCTTTAGTACCGGTTGGTAACACCAACCGGTACTAAAATATTTGGGTGGTTTTGGTTTTATTTTTATTTTTCCTTTAATTTTTGTGTTTTCCATTTAATTCTTTTTTGTTTGCTGGTATTTTACTATACTGTATATTATACACGTTATGCATATATATAAATAGAATTTCTCGTAGAACCGATCATATATATATCATCAAATGTCTCACAACCACCATTATACACATACACATGTATATATATACAATTTCTCATACATGTTGCCTTGGTGCCTTCGGAGCACGATGACAATTGGGAATGGTTCATGGGGCGGTAGCGGGTAATAGTATTCTCCTTTAGGATCTATGACCTGGTCGAGCAAAAATCCCGCTATTTCCTCTTGAAGTGCTTGTATGCGCTCCGTTACTAGGAGCTTGTCCCGCACCTATTTGAACTGTTAAGAAGAAGATCAATATGCATGTGTATTAGTTGTGTGACTAGATATCAATAATCATGTAAAAATTGTGATTAGTGTTCTGGCAAACGTACTCATTCCTGTCTTTTAGATTTGCTCCTTTCGGACACCCTCATGCGAATGTTCTCGAAAACATAGTATGCACACACATCGGTCCCCGGCGCCTGCTTCAGGGCCTTTACGGGAATAGAATTTAATCAGATAATAATTAATAAAGCATGATAATTAATTGATGGTATTGAAACAAGAATTAAAGAGATGGTAGCTAGTTAGTAGTACTTAATTACTGACCTTGGGTCGATGCCATAACAGCTTTTTTCGCCATTTGCCTGGAGTCACCTTGATGAACTTTGCCCAAGCCCTACCCGCCGGCAAAAAAAATTAATAAAGGAGTTATTAAATATAGTTGATATCAAGAAATGACGAACTAAATAAGCCGAGATCTATACCTATTATTAAAGGGAATATGTATTCTTGGTTTGGTTTCGTTTTGTTTCATCCCGTTTTGATAATCTTTACCTACGTACGTGTAAAGGAAATTAGAAACAAGAGCTGAGAACGTACGTACAAAGGATACCGGAAGTTAGAAACAAGAGCTGAGAACGTACGTACAAAGAATACCGGGACAGTCGGCCCACATGCACAGGAAACAAAGAACTAAGCAACAAGGACATACATGAAGGGAAGGAAACCGTGCCGGCCAGCCCATATGTCTATTTTAGTTGCCAATTCATATTGTGGTAAGGATCGCTCATTCTAGGAGAGAACGCACGGCGTACTCGTGCGTACGCCGTTTTCGATCGGATCCGCATAGAAGAAATACTCCAATAAGGAAGCATCGATGCTCCGATCCGGATTCCACAAAGAATTCCCGCAATAAACCTACCGGATAATTGATTTTATATCCCTAGTTAGGTCACACTCAACAGGTTTATCTTTAGTTTTCGAAAACCCTCAGTTTTGTCCAAGCCGGTTTGCTTCTCTTATGATTTTGCCCTTCCGTCACGTTTCCATCCAGTTAGTGCCGTTTGACCGTGTGTTGACCGTCTATGGACTTTTCATTGGACTTATTTGCCCCTGCTTCCTCACTCTCTCACTAGACACTTCCAAGTGGGACCCTCACTCAGAAAACATTCCTTTCTCTTCTCACTAACATGTGGGACCCACAATGGACCAAATATTTCTAACGGACACTGCCATGTTGTAAACAAAATATCAATTTTGCATTATTTTTTTATGCAAAAACACCACATAAGTAAATTAATCAAAACACCGTAATTAACACAAATCAGTACTCCTACTTAAGGTCGGTCTCATCTCGAATATAATTAATCATCGATCCATAGTTGCCAGCTATACTACCTAATTATCCCTAAAAAAGTTGTACTACCTAATTACATTGCATTAAAAACGCTGGGTCAACGATTGAAAGGACGCCCTCTACAGAACGAGGATGACCTCGCCGGAGCAAAGGAATCGGCGCCGGAGCTCGCCAGAGCCAACGGAATCGGCACGGGAGCTCGCCGAGCCAAAGGAATCGGCGTCGGAGCTCACCAAATCTTCCTCGCCCGTGCTTCGCCATGACGAGCGCTTGACCACCGCCGCTGCAGCATGGAAGGAGGCCCGGGGGAGGCGCGCACCACCTCCTCCACCATCTCTGCTCACCATGCGTCCCCGGCGGCCGCCTTACATTGGCCACCGACGAGATATGTGGCTCCACCACTGACCGGAACCCCGTTGGCCATCCGCGGGACGCATTGGATCTGGGCCAGCAGGCGGCATCGGTGTTGGCTGGCCCACGTTGGCGTGGGCGAGGGTCAACGAGGACGCAGCCGCTGCAGTTCGTGCCTCGCACATTGCAGCACTGGATTGAACATGGCTCGCGGCGGCACAGCTCCTCACCAGATCCACGTGGACGTCAGTTGTGAATGGATCGACAGATGGACCTCCATGGGCGGCGGCATGGTGGCTTTGGTGCTGCTCCCTACTCCTGTCAGGGAAGAGAAAAGAGGAGGGTGAGAGAGACAGGGAGAATCGAGAGACAAAGGGAGAGGGAAGGAGGAGAGGAAGGAGCACGGGCAGGGCGGCGCTCACGCCCAGCCCCGACGGCCGGCCATGGAGACGAGGCGGGTCGACGCGGTTTTCCTCCTGCGGGTGCTCGAGCCCAACCCCGACGGGATCCATGGCTCCACCACCGGCGGGACCTCCGCTGGCCCTCCCTTCGCTGGCCACGGACGGGATCTGTGGCTCCAGCGCCGACAAGATTTGAGAGTGAGGAGGAGGGGATCTATGACTAGGGTTTGACCGCTGGGAGAGAAATAAAAGGGAACATGGGATGGTTTTCAGAGTGATGGGTCCCACTTGGCAGTGTCTTGCTAGAGAGTGAAGAAACAGGGGCAAAATGGTCCAATGAAAAGTCCACAGACGGTCAACACACGGTCAAACGACACTAACTGGATGGAACCGTGACGATAGGGCAAAACGATAAGAAGAGCAAAGTGGCTTGGGCAAGACCGAGTGTTTTTTTGAAACTAGGGGCAAAACTGCCGAGTGGGACTCAACTAAGGGCACAAAAATAATTATCCCTAAAAAGAAAGGCTAGACTAGAAATCAAGCTAAATTGCCTCTCAAATTCGCAAGCCTGCAACTATCTCGCCCCCGTCGACTTTGCGGATATTCACCCAATGTTGCCTCCACCGATTTCGCCAGAAAACAAGACGCCATCCGACAGAATCTATTCAATGTCACCTGTAAGTATCTTGCCCCCGTCGACCAGGCCCGGTCCTGATGGGGGGGGGGGCAGGGGGGGCGGCCGCCCCGGGCCCCCGAAAGGGAGGGGCCCCCACCCTGGGATGTGTGTGTATGTAAGCCTGCTGTGGTGTGGACTAAAAAATGTGTATTCTGGCCCAAGTTACTGGGTACACACGATTATAATGCATGTCCAGCCCTTACGGAGCAGAAGGAGCGATCGCCTGATCGTAGATCGATTACGCATCAGTTATGACCTCGCGGAATCACGCACGGGGCACGATGTCGGCCGCTGCCACAGGATGCTTTGCTGCCCTTTCGCCGGTCACGCCGCAGCCTCGCCCTGATCGTCGTCTCCTCCTCCTTTTAGGCGTCATGACCGCGAGAGACAGTTGAACCGGCAGGCGACGAGGGATGCCAATCGCGCATACGGGTGCAAACAGCTTCAGCCAAAGATGTCCATCATTGGTCCCTCCGCCAAGAGATTCGAAGCTGATTCTTGAACAGGTACCCATGCCCTTGCGATTTTGTTAATAAAAATTATGAACGATAATCAATATTTAGTTCTCATTGTTGAAATAGGTAATTGATGATAGATCGATTAGGTATTAGTGATAGATCTCATCGTGGTTTGTCATTACTAGTTGAACGTGACAAGCAATAAGATTTTATCGAGGTATTTTTATAGATTTGCTCTAATTTCCAATTACTAAGGCACGTCTAAGACATAGGTCTTGGTACAATGTTTACGGGAAATACAAAATATTAACAGTTACAACATCTGTCTAAAAGTCTCTACCTCTGGTGCTAATTGCAATGTACATATGCTTTTCCGATTAGATTGGACAGTGTTTGTTCTCTGCAAGAGCAGATGCAAGCGCTCATCCTCTCCTCGCAAAAAGATAAATCCATCCTCTTCTATATTTTCTGTCAGAATTAATCTTGGGATCAAATGAAAGCAGGGGAAATGGCCAGGAAATCAGTTTTGGTGACATGCTCTAAGGGGTCCCGAGCTTAAGCTTCGCCCCGGGCCCCTAAAATCTTAGGACCGGCCCTGCCGTCGACTTCGCCGGAAATTCACTCAATGTCACCTCCACCGACTTCACCAGAAAACAAGACGCCGTCCGAGAAAATCTGTTCGCCTCCGCCTACTTCACCGGAAGACTGCCCAATGTCGCCTCATCAGACTTGGATGGAAAACAAGCCGGCGTCCGACAGTTTTTTGTTCTCTGGCAACTTACAGTTCATTGCCTCAAATATGTCTGCAACCTCTCTTCCGAATCCTACGCTGGAGGGTTGGTAGCGCCGACGGCTTGGAAAGTGATCCATGGCGGATGTGGCACGTGTGTCCGACGTGTTGGGCTTGGTAAGTGTGCTTATCTAGCGGTTTTGTCTCTGCTGCAACCTCTCTTCCGAATCCTACGCTGGAGGGTTGGTAGCGCCGACGGCTTGGAAAGTGATCCATGGCGGATGTGGCACGTGTGTCCGACGTGCTGGGCTTGGTAAGTGTGCTTATCTAGCGGTTTTGTCTCTGCTGCACCATCGCTGCTGTTCCTGGAGCGCACATGGAGTAGCTCCTCGTCTTTGTTTGGTGTCTTCTGGTTGCAATTATGAGGGGCTTCATCTAATTTTTCATCTTGGATCATTTTTGTTTGTCACAAATTTAGGATCATCCTCATCATTTTCGCCATTCATTATATCAGTATTATTTTCTGAATTTATTTCTTTGATGGTCAGTTATTGGATCCATGCTAATCAGGTCACCTGGAGCCGGTTTGTTTTTCCCATGCGTAGTTGATCCATGTACCACCCGATCGATGGTCTATTGTTGTCATCTTTTCAAAGTTGATGATGTTGCCATTGCTCAAACCAATAGGTGAGAGAAGCATATTTCACTAACTTATTCTAGCAATTCAGTGTTTGGTTAAACCTGACATAACACCTCTATGTGTTAGAGCTAGCTGAGTCGAGCAGATTTCTGTTGTACAGGCAGTGTATTGATATTATAAGTGAGGCAATTATGTAATTGTAGGTGATGCAATTCAGCTATCAATTTCTCCACCAGCTAAAACAATGTGAACGGCTTGGTCTGCCTACGAATTTTGCCTGAGTTGATGCTGCTCCATTGCCAATAGCTTATAGAAGGATACTGATTTAATATCTTGGTGTGTAGTACTATTGGTTTCTTTATTCTTTAGTAAATAGCATATGCCATGGCTTTCACCTTTCAGTACTATGCATCTTTCATGTTGATTAATTTTTTTTCTTGCATTCTATCTGGACTAATTTTTAGTATCACTCGCATTAACTGAAACATATACATTTTGGGTGTGTCTTAATTTAAACGAATGCAGAGCAAATGTGGACGTCTGGCCGATTTAATTTCGAATCTAAGGACTTTAAATTTACTTCTATAGTGCAGATGTATTTGCTATAGTTTTAATTAAGGTATCCCCATTTTAATGTAGACATCATCAATCTAATCTTTTTCATTTTCTAAACTTGTCAATCTATTCTTTGTACTACCAAGATTCAAGCAACGCAAGGGAAGGAGCTTCTGTGCATACTTTCATCCATTTATGTAATTTTAAGTGCTATTTTATTCAAACTGATTCCAACTGCCGGGGGCTACCCACGAATGCATGTGAGTATATCGGCCTTCCTGCAGTTGAGCATCTGCACCCTGTCGTCCTCCTCCGCAACTGTGAAGTTTATCACAAGGCAACAATACGTACACAGCGGGCAACCATTACATCTCATAGGAGATGCAAGTAAGGAAGCAGAAAAACCATAGATCAAATAGGAATAAATATGTTTTCATTCTCTTGGTACGCTTTGTAACCAGGTTAACGTCAGTTTGTCATAGATTTATGTCTGACTTGCGTATTTAATTTCTGACTAATATGTTGAGTTCTTTTCTCAAGATTTCTCCTAAGCACCGTGGGTTGGAAATAAACTTTAGCTAAGATGTTGTTCCGATGTTCTGTTTAGTGAATTTGTTTGATTAAATTCTGGTATGATGTTCTTCACCTTGCAATACAGTCTGCAAGATAATTCAACATTCATCAAAGCTTCACTTCTAGCTGACCTAACAGTAAGACAAGTAGCACTGAGATGCTAAAAGCGTACAAAAGTAACACAAGTTTCGCAAGTTTGACCCTTCTTGAATTTAGTGAAACTTTAGTAGACATGGCGACAATAACATTGCTTCACAATGTTACTAGATACGAGGGTAACCATATATGTGAGTTTATAGAGTTGTGATCTTCTTTGCCCGTCGCAACGCACGAGCATATGTACTAGTATAGTTAATAATGATTAGAATTACCTGTCGAGTATCACCTTCACGATGGTGAAGTCACTTTCTTTCTTAAGTATTGAGTCTGGTACTTCAAATTTTCTTTCTTCAACTTTAATGTCTAAGAAGACCCAATGGTAATTGCCCGCACACACGTTTGCATGTCTTAATTAAGCGGGCATGTGCATAACACTAATCAACTACCCTAAACCCTATACACTTAATTATTAACATCTAGCTAGCTAGTAAGCAAAAACAGAATTTGTACTACAAGACAGTGTGACTCACCTGAAGTTGTAAGGAAGTAGTACATCTTCATTGCTATTGAGGCGCTTCAAGAACTCTAGCATTTTATTCTCTACATCTTGTTTACAATGATCATATGTCCATGTCTTTTCATTAATGATATTTGGGTCAATGAACCCAATTCCATAGCGTCCAGCTTTCTTCATTTCATACATCTTCATCCTGCATAATACCACAAAAAAATATAGTGAGGATAATTACAGGTAATGATCGATCAATGAGCACTAAATCTAGCTTGAGACTTAAATTACAGAAAGAAATCACTTATAGACAATAGCAACTGACGAGAGATTTGTCGAGTGCATCTTGATTGAATAACTGAAATAGTTCTGAATACTCAACGCACAGAGCTAGCTTATGAAAGTAATGCTCTTCCTTGACCTTCACCATGAGGGACTCTCGATTGGAACTCTTGGTAATTTTTATGTATCAATCATGCAATTCATACATTCCCGTTGGGAGGTTCTTCACCTCCTCGGGCTTGACCAAAGGTTGGTCGCGGACATATTTCTGTTTATTTCTTTTTCTCTAAGCGGAGACATGGACTCGATCTCGAGGAGTTGTCCAACAGTGATATTGAGGCTTTGAGCCTGCATTATATGCTCCTCGGTTGTTACCAGATTGCCCAGCTGGGGAACGTAAATGGTTTGCCCACATCTATATAGGGTGGCGGTACTCTCATGTGTTGTTGGCACAACAAGCGGGGGGATCGACTGCGCCGCCTGTTCTCCCAGCTGGGGAACGGTTTTCCTGCATTTTTTGCCAGCTGCTTGGCTCGAGCTCGAGCTCGACTCCTTCTGTAGTCGTGCCTGATGTGTCTTCCTGATTTGACGCTCATAGTCTGAGTCAACAGGCTTGGGAGCTGGTGATCTAGCCATACGAATGAAGTGGTCAATCTTTTCCTTAGGCACTTTCTCCCTTGGCAGCGGTGCCGGTTTCGGTCCAAAATGGGCGTCCACTTGGGCCTTCACTATGGGTGCGTTTTTCTCCTTGGTCATGTCGTAAGGCCTCTCAGAAAGAGGACCGAGGCTTGGACCATATTTATATCGCTTGCCTTCGCCTGTACCTCCTATACTACCTCGACTCGTAGCGCTACGCACCATAGCTGTGGCGGCTCTCTTCTGCGATTGCTGAGGTGGTGGAGACGGCTAGCGTGGCTGAGTTGGAGCAGGAGGAGTGGCCTGACGCTGTGCCTAACTTGGAGAAGGAGTGGCCTGACGCGTTGGTGGACTTGGAGGCGAGGCAACGGTGGGCGGCGACGGGCAGCGCCGACGGGGATGGCGACGACGGGGATGGGGACGGGGCGGCGACGACAGGGACAGGGACGGGCCGGGCGGGGACGACGGGATGACGGGGCGCGGCACGGCGACGGGGACGACGGGGACGGGGACGGCCGGGGCGGCGACGGGGGAGGCGGGCGACGGGGCAGAGGAGAAGAAGCAGATGAGAAACTGAATTTTTTTAAGTGTTTTCTTATATAGGATGGGCCTTTAGTACCGGTTGGAGCCACCAACCGGTACTAAAGGTCAATTTTGGCCAGGCCAAGCGGCGGGAAGCGCCCCCCTTTAGTATCGGACGGTGGCTCCAACCGATACTAAAGACCCCCCCCCCCTTAGTACCGCTTGGTGCCATGACCCGGTACTAAAGGGGGTGCGTTGGCGCAGATGCGGTGCGGCAAGTTTAGTCCCACCTCGCTAGCCGAGGGGCGTCCGCACTAGTTTATAAGCCCCAGTGGGGTAGCTCTCTTGAGCTCCTCTCCAAAGCAGGCCTACTGGGCCTACCTGTTTTGTGCTGCCCTGTGGGCCTACTGGGCCTTTGCGGGCCTGCATCCTGACCCGACAACAGGTTGGATTTCTAGTCGTATGCAGGCCGCTGTGGCGCAGTAAGCGGGCTTTTTTATTTTCTTATTTTTTTTGCTTTATTTATTTTTGAGTTATTTTTTTGCTGTATTTAGAGTTTCTTTGTGAATATTTTTGCTTTAGGTATAAAAAATTACAAACTTTCTGTTAGTGCCGGTAGTTTTCAAATTTGAATAGTTTAAATTTTAAATTATTTGAAATTTGTGTGAATCACTAGTTTATGAATAACTTAACTTTGAAAATAGTTTTTTCAGTGATTCTTTTTTCTTATGTTTAATATTAGTGTGTTTTATCATTATATTCAATTTGGTAATGCTTAGGTTATTTAAAAAATGAAATGTCTTTGTAACAGATGAGTTTTCATCGGAAACCCTGATACTTCGAAAGAGATTGTCCATTTTGTACACGAAGTGCATCCAGTTTTTGTCGTAACCTTCTGTACTTTTTTTGCACATGCTATGTGGGTGAAATTATGATACCATGCCAACTTTCAACCTTTTCTAAGTTCATTTGAAGTGCTTTTCAATTTCAGGGTCATTTAGCTGAAAAAAAATCAGTAAATGCATGAAATAATTTGTTTGCACATAAAATTTCTTCGCGTTTCAAATGCCAAAACACATACTACTAACTATTACAGAGATTCCCTCCTGGGCCTGAAACACAGAAGAAAGTGATGATAGTGAAGCTGATCACATCCCAGATCTTTGGGTGTGAAACTTTTTCTTCGCGTGTGTCCCTTTGCGCCGTAACCATGAAAAATCTTCATCATTTAAATGGATGCTCGGGTCAATATTCATTGTGAATGGAGCAATTGCATCAAACTTTTCATAATCTTCTGACATGTTTGTCTTGTCATCCACTCTCACGATGTTTCTCTTCCCAAAAAGAACTATGTGGCGCTTTGGCTCATCGTGTGATGCATTCGCTTCCTTATCTTTTCTTTTTCTCGGCTTGGTAGACATGTCCTTCACATAGAAAACCTATGCCACATCATTGGCTAGGATGTATGGTCATCTGCATACGCAAGATTGTTGAGATCCAACGTTGTCATTCCGTACTGCGGGTCTTCCGTTACCCCGCCTCGTGTCATATTGACCCATTTGCATCGAAACAAAGGGACCTTCAAACCACGTCCATAGTCAAGTTCCCATATGTCCTCTATGTAACCATAATATGTTTCCTTTCCTGTCTTGGTTGCTGCATCAAAGCGGACACCACTGTTTTGGTCGGTGCTCTTCTTATCTTGGGCGATCGTGTAAAATGTATTCCCATTTATCTCGTACCCTTTGAAAGTCATTATATTTGAAGATGGTAACTGTGACAGCGAGTACAGGTCATCTTCAATAGAGACGTCATGCATGGTACGTGTCTGCAACCAGCCGGCAAAAGTCGTCGTTTGTTCACGTGTAATCCAGTCATCAAACCGCTCCGGGTGTTTGGAGCATAGAAAATTCTTGTGTTCGTCCATATACGGAGCCACCAAGGCGGAATTCTGTAGAACTGTGTAGTGTACTTCAGTGAGAGAATGTCCATCCATACATATTATTTGATCCCCTCCTAGCATGCCTTTTCCATCCAGTCTGCCCTTATGTCGTGATTCAGGAACACCAATCGGCTTAAGGTCAAGAATAAAGTCAATACAAAACTCAATGACCTCCTCATTTTCATGGCCCTTGGAGATGCTTCCTTCTGTCCTAGCATAGTTATGAACATATTTCTTTAAGACTCCCATGAACCTCTCAAATGGGAACATATTGTGTAGAAATACAGGACTCAAAATATTAATCTCTTCGCATAGGTGAACTAGGACGTGCGTCATGATGTTGAAGAAGGATGGTGGGAACACCAACTCGAAACTGACAAGACATTGCACCAAATCATTCTCTAACCTTGGTATGATTTCTGGATTGATTACCTTCTGAGAGATTGCATTGAGGAATGCACATAGCTTCACAATGGCTAATCGAACGTTTTCCGATAGAAGCCCCCTCAATGCAACCGAAAGCAGTTGCCTCGTAATCACGTGGCAGTCATGAGACTTTAGGTTCTGAAACTTTTTCTTTGCCATATTTGTTATTCCCTTTATATTCGACGAGAAGCCAGACCTTAATACTGAGCAGGCATTCAAAGAAGATTTCCTTCTCTTCTTTGGTAAGAGCGTAGCTGGCATGACCCTGATGTATGCCGTCTTTTCCGTGCATACGTTGCTGGTCCTCCCGTGCCTCAGGTGTATCTTTTGTCTTTCCATGCATGCCCAAGAAGCCAAGCAGGATCCCGCAAAAGATTCTTCGTCACGTGCATCACGTCGATTGCGGAGCGGACCTCTAGGTCTTTCCAATAGGGCAGGTCCCAAAATATAGATTTCTTCTTCCATATGGGTGCGCGTCTGTCAGCGTCATTTGGATCAGGTTGTCCGCCAGGACCCTTTTCAAATACTACCTTCAAATCCTTGACCATATCATGTACATCAGCACCAGTACGGTGGCGAGGCTTCGTCCGGTGATCCGCCCCACCTTTGAAATGCTTGCCTTTCTTTCTTACGGGATGCTTGCTCGGAAGAAATTGACGATGTCCCAGGTACACATTCTTCCTACGATTATCCAAATATATACTGTCGGTATCATCCAAACAGTGCGTGCATGCGCGGTATCCCTTGTTTGTCTGTCCTGAAAGGTTACTGAGAGCAGGCCAATCATTGATGGTCACGAACAGCAACGCCTTTAGGTCAAATTCTTCCCCTATGTGCTCATCCCACGCACGTACACCTGTTCCATTCCACAGCTCTAAGAGTTCTTCAACTAATGGCCTTAGGTACACATCAATGTCGTTGCTGGGTTGCTTAGGGCCTTGGATGAGCACTGGCATCATAATGAACTTCCGCTTGCACAACCAAGGAGGAAGGTTATAAAAACATAGAGTCACAGGCCAGGTGCTATGGTTGCTTCTCTGCTCCCCAAAAGGATTAATGTCATCTGCGCTTAGACCAAACCATACGTTCCTTGCGTCACCTGCAAACTCCTTGTACTTTCTCTCGATTTTTCTCCACTGCGACCCGTCAGCGGGTACTCTCAACTTTCCGTCTTTCTTATGGTCTTCTCTGTGCCATCGCCTTGGCATGCTCTTTGTTTTGGAACAAAAGTTTCAACCGTGGTATTATAGGAGCATACCACATCATCTTGGCAGGAATCTTCTTCCTGGGTCGCTCGCCCTCGACATCACCAGGGTCATCGCGGCTGATCTTATAGCGCAATACATCGCATACCGGGCAAGCGTTCAAATCCTCGCACTGATCACCGCGGTAGAGTATGCAGTCATTAGGGCATGCATGTATCTTCTGCACCTCTAACCCTAGAGGACATACAACCTTCTTTGCTTCGTACGTACTCTCGGGCAATTTGTTGTCCTTTGGAAGCATATTCTTTATCATTACCAGCAACTTTCCAAATCCCTTGTCAGATACACCATTCTCTGCCTTCCATTGCAACAATTCCAGTGTGGTGCCCAACTTTTTCTTGTCAGCTTCGCAATTCGGGTACAACAATTTCTTGTGATCCTCTAACATGCGCTGCAACTTCTTATTCTCCAAATCACTTGCACACTTTCTCTTTGCATCCGCAATGGCCCGACCTAGATCATCAGCGGGCTCATCTGATGCCTCTTCTTCAGCTTCTTCCTACAGTGTCGGCTCAGCTTCTTCCCCCATTGTTGTATCATCGTATTCAGGGAACCCATGGCCAGGATAACTATCATCGTCCTCTTCTTCTTCATTGTCTTCCATCATAACCCTTCTTTTTCCGTGCTTGGTCCAAACATTATAGTGGGGCATGAAACCAGACTCAAACAGGTGGACGTGAATGGTTCTTGACTTAGAGTAATTGTGATCATTCTTACAGCCAGCACATGGACAAGGCATAAAACCATCTGCCCGCTTGTTTGCCTCAGCCGCAAGCAGAAAAGTTTGCACGCCATTAATGAACTCGGGAGAGCATCGGTCATCGTACATCCATTGTCGGCTCATCTTCATTACACAACACTGAAAAAACCAAATTAATACAAGTTCATACAACACTTAAATGCAACAAACAAATAACTCTCTAGCTAAAGCATTTAAATGCAACAACAAATGCGATCAAGATCACAACTAAGGTAACAATTGATCCAACAGCATAATGATACCAAGCCTCACTATGAATGGCATATTTTCTAATCTTTCTAATATTCAAGCGCATTTTCTCCATCTTGATCTTGTGATCATCGACGACATTGGCAACATGCAACTCCAATTCCATCTTATCCCCCTCAATTCTTTTCAATTTTTCTTTCAAATCCTCGTTTTCTCTTTCAACTAAATTTAACCTCTTGACAATAGGGTCGGTTGGAATTTCCGGTTCACATACCTCCTACATACAAATATCTATGTCAACTTGATGGGCATAATTTGTCATAAACACGAAATGCAACAAATAGTTTTAAAAGAGAATATACCACATCTGAATCATAACAAGGACGAGGGCCGACGGGGACGGATATCAAAACCATGGCACTATGTATAACAAACAACGTACGTAAGATAATTATAGGAGTAACTATATATTCAAATCACACAAAACATCAATTTTTTATATAAAACATTCATGAACAAGAGGCTCACCACAACCGGTACTAATGGTAGCGGCTCGGCTAGCCGTTGGAACCGACACTAATGGTCACATTAGTGCCGGCTCAAATTCAAACCGGCACTAATGTGCTTCACATTTGACCGTTTTTCTACTAGTGCATGTTACTAACGTCCATAGACCGACCAAAAGTTAGTGTAATCCAGATCTAGGCATTGCAAAACTTAATTTCAATAGTTCTTTTGTTGTCCCCGATGATCTGCAGGTGCTGGTATGTTGGTCTATGCAATTTGAGATCTATATAGCCATCTTAATAACACCATCTTTATATGAGTTACTCTATTATGGATGATGCAGAGAACCATTAGGGCATCTCCAATCGTGTCTAGTCCCATCGCAAAAAATATATATGAGTGTCTAGTCATTATCTATTAACTCTTGACATGCCACATCAATCTTGCACCAAGGAGAATGGTTAGTAGGTACATTGTTTACTAATTTTGTACCATGGCAACAAATAACCATTTACAAACATACATAATAGAAATACAGATAGTGAGTGAGACCTTTTTTTATAAAATAGTGGTACTATAATTTATTGATTCATCATACATGTGTACATGCGAAGAACCTTCTAGATACACTAGTAATGTTATATCTATGGTAAAGGAAAAACCATGTATGGACTGGATTCACGGGATGAGGTGGTTGCCTCTCGGTAAATGGAGGGTGAACTGGGCGGTGCAAATTAGGGGTTAGGTGAAGAGGAAGGTGATTGTTCCACATTAACACACATTGTAGTATTATTGTCAGACACACAAAGAACGCACACGCGCCCAATCACAAATGACAAAGACACACCTATGTTTCAGCAGTTGAAGAACTCATTTCCTTTGCATTCTTGGTATGACATGTTTTTGTGAGTTGGTATGACTTGTATACATCATCTAACCAAGCTAATGGACTTCTCCCATGATGCTAAAATGAAAATTATTTACTTTTCTACCCGGTGGGTCTGTCCAACAAAGACTAAACAATGCACAATTTTAGCTTTCTTAAGCTTATCTCTAGTTATTCTCTTGGACTCGCCTTGCACTACTCATGCTCTAAGCACTAGCCGACCTTTTGCTTTTTGGAGGAGCAACATCTTTGTGCCATCGCTTTTTGTAGACATATAAAATGACCCAGTGTGTCTTCTCGTTTTGTTGGATATTGACCAAGGTACCCCTCGGTAATTCCCGCTATTCTAGTGGGTTTCAAATCCATCACCCTACCCCCGCATACCCCGCATTTAAAGCCATAACATCTTGCCACAATCGATACCCATCACTATGACTAGAAGGAGGCTCGAGAAAAACAAGAAAATGGAAAGACATAATACAAACATGCCAAAAGAGGGGATTTATGCCAAGACCACACGGGAAAATAGCTAATTAATGATGCAAAGAGGAAGGGTTCCCTTATCCTATCCTCATCGACACAGTGCCAAAGATAAAGGTGAGGAGCCTAGAGAAGCCCTCGGAGAAGGGACTCAGAGCATGGTGGGGTGGTGGCTTGATTAAAGCTTCATTTATGTGAAGCCCACACAATGCAAATATTGCCCCCCCACACACACACACCACCACGAGTAAAATGCATAAAAAGAAAATATGACTAGTGTTACATGGAAACTATCGGGGTAGATGCACCCCAACAAGCCTCCATATAATTTTCTGATGCTTGACGATGTTATCACAATCAGATTGATTACTAATGAACCATGTCTAATAAAGTTGATTTTTCTCATCCCACCTCTTGCAAAGAGGAAACATGTCTACGTTGGTTTCCTTGCCTGTGTGTGCCTTCCGGCATCGGTGAGGTGGGGCAAACCCCGGTTTGAGATTGGCTATGTTGTTTGGGTCACCCTAGCTTTGGACGGGGCTCAGTCTAGGTTTCCAACCAGAGGTGACGAGGAGATGACGTGATCGATGGCGTGGAATAAGGCCTATCCATTTCGTCCTTTTTTTGGCAGTGCCGACTGACGTCGGCGGAGGGTGTGTGGATCATCTGTCCTGGTTTTGTTTTCATTTCACGTAGGCGGTATTCGACTGTGTGGACGTTCAAAATTGGTGTTTCAGTCTGCATGCTTCTTCTCCATTTGACGAAGCATGGCTAACTTCACCTTTATTGGGAAGCTAGCGAGGTAAGCCTCTTTGGTTCCATTTGGCCAGATTTGGAATGGTTGTCTAGCTTGCTTTGACACATTATTCTCCGCATTATTAATATGAACCCTAGTTTGATGCCGCCTACATCTTCTAGTACCAACCAACCGGTCGCTGCTTCAACAACGCTTTCTGGTCCGGATGCTGCTTCGGAGATCCAGAGGCAGCATCGAGCTTTGGAGTGTGGGGTGGTTGAAGCAAATATCATTGAAATATATTGCAACCAATTCCCGTAGTAATGTGTGGGGCATCATCTAGTTATGCAGCAGTTTGAAGATCTCTACCATTGCATCTGTCTTAACAATTTGTGGTGGCTAGACTGAATCATTTCATATTCCATCAGTTCTTTTTTATTAACCTATAAATTAAGAGTACAATCTTTGATGATTGCCTATTTTTTCGGCTAATGGTGAATAAACTTTTGAAGGTTGTGATGCTTGGTTTGGATGCATCTGGCAAAACAACAATCTTGTACAGGCTGCACTACGGGGATTTTGTCCAAACAATCCCTACAGTAGGTAGGAGGCTAATATAGCATACTATAATTTCTATTTTTTTATGTCCACTTGTCCAGTCTTCGGTGTTGTACTACTTTATTGTACTATGCCATCAAGATGCATTTCTTTCATTTTACTTTATACAAGGAACATAAATTGTGTAGTATTGTTGAAACCTATTTTCCTAGTTGTAGGTGTGGCTAACATTTTCTTGTTCCAGATTATGTTGCTTGGAACTACATAACATAATCGAGTTTTAGGAAGCAGTGAAAAAAATTGTGATCTTATCACCTTAGATTGTGACAATAAACTGCACCATTTTGTCATTTTGGACCTCAGTGCTGCCCTCATATCTTCCATTCATTGGTCTTATGTCTATCTCCGGTATACCATTTCTCCTCTCCAGGTTTTAATGTCGATAAGGTTCAGTACAAGAATGTATCATTTAATGTGTGGGATGTTCGTGGACAAGAAAAGCTCAGAAAATTAAGGAAGATTTACTTCAGCAATTCTGATGCACTGGTAACAATTAGAGACATCAAAATATAGCATGTCATTTTGCCATTTTAGCCCTACTTTAGTACCTATGTATTTTTTCAATCCTCGCTTTGATTTGTCCTTCTCGTGTTGTTCAAAATATGGTTATTATAAGCACACCTTTTTTAAAAAATCGTGGCATCTCTTGAAAAAAAATTGCATGTTGATGGTTGTTTTTTCTTGTTTATTAGCTGTGGTTGGTTGAGTAGATTGATATGCAGAGCATACATGGGGATCATTTAGTCATCTTGTGAAGGATGGAAGCGACTTTTTAGTGGACGGGGGCATTGGCTCCCTTTTTTGAAATGATTCGAAATCATATTTTCAAGTTTAAAAAATCGAAAAAAAGACTGTGAAAACTTATACATATTCACGATCGATCAGAGAAATTTCGTTCAAAAATATTATGATTTGCAAGCTGCACAAAAAAAATCCCAGCCCAACAATAAAAAAAGATTGGCCCACTTCCATGTACATATTTGTTTTTTGTCTACGCCATGTATGAAAGTATATTGTTGTGAAAATTTTCTTGAACGTGTTATATGTGTATTTGTGTATGTACATTTTTTCCATTTTTTTGCGTTGTGGAATTTCTTTTTAAGTCCGCATAGTACCCGGGCACCGTTGGGCATTTCTGAGCTGTTTAGCTGACTCAATCAGGAGTTTCATGAAAGTTTGAACTTTTCCGTGGATCATATGCATATCTTTTACTGCCAAGGTTAATGATGTGTTTCTGGTTTTAATTGGGTGAAGATCTATGTTGTCGATTCCTTGGATAGAGAAAGGATCGAAGATGCCAGACAAGAATTCCAGGTCACATATTTCATACTATCTCTGTCACTATAGGACTTCCGGTTGCCTTAAGTTATGTTGGTTGAGAGTGTGAGATCTTGCTAACTTGTAATCCTTGGCCACTTTTCAGACCATTATCAAGGAACCTTTGATGTCAAAGAGCATAATCTTGGTATTAGCAAACAAACAGGACTTGGTAAGTTAATTTATCCGTTCCTGCATAATTGCCTAGCTGTTCATGACCTCATTTGAATGACTTGTCATACATGTCTTTTCTTCTGAAATTGCCTTCAGACTCGAAGTACGATATATACTATCCCAAAATAGAGTGAATTGCAGGAAACCACCACATTAGCGCATAGATTTGCAGGAAACGTACTCTTTTACAAATTTGAGCCAGAAAGAAACCACTGATTTTTGGCCTAATCTTTTGCAAAAAACACTGATTGGTCTATTTGGATATTTTAACCGTGATTATGACATGTGGGGCCTGTATTTGATGATGTGGCATAACTGTCAGTTCCTGGTATTTTTGCAGAGACACCCTTCACTCTGAAAACAAAAATGCAATTAGGTCCTGGGGCGTTGACCCAGCTCGGCGCCGTGCCCAGAACTGCAGCAGACGATGGCGACGCTCATGGGATCTCGCCAGCCATGGCCATCGTGCCCGGAGGAGGAGGGGCGGCGTGTGGCCGTCGGCCGGTGATCCCGCGTCCTCATCGGGCGGTGGTAGGATGGCCACCAGAGGAGGATTCAACAGCTGGGTCATACGCGCGGGTGCGCTGCTGGCTTGGGGTCGCCGGCGACGAGGGGCCGTGCTGTGCCGCTGCTTTCCCCGGTGCTTCGCGCCGCTGCTACTCGCGCCCGTTCCTCCTCTCTCTCACCACCGCCTCCCCGAAGCCGACCCCGTCCATCTTGCAGCGCTGGCGGCGAGGATCTGCTCATCGTGGCTAGCCACCGTGACTTGCTCATGCAGCCATCACAGCTGGCCGTCGGAAGGTCGCGGCGCGCCACGGAGAGACGCAGTTCTTGTCGCCCAGCCCGGCGGTGGCTCCTCCCTGCCGAGATCCACATCGGACTCGCCCCGGTGCTCCGACTACCTCAGCCGTCTTGCCTGCTCGTCCTCAAGGACACCGTCGCAAGTCCTACCCCCCCCCCCCCCCCCCCCCCCCCCCTGCGTGGTTCGCCATGAGAAGAGGAGGTGCTCGACCTCGATACCAGCGAGGTCCATCCGCCACCCTGGATCCCGTGGACCACGACAGCTAGGACGAGCACGCCCTGGATCTCGGGGAGTTTCTTAGGGCGATTTTTCCAGAGAGGGAGGAGTTTTTGGCAAAAACCCCCTTGTCTAATGAATGTTACGCCACGTCAGCAAATTGCGGTTAAAATGTCTAAATAGACTGATCAGTGTTTTTTGCAAAAGATTAGGCCCAAAATTAGTGATTTCTGGCCTAAATTCGTAAAGGAGTGTTTTCTGCAAACCTATGCGCTAATGTGGTGGTTTTCTGCAATACAGTCCCCAAAATAAGTGTCATGATTTTAGTTCAAATTCATCAGTTATTTTGGAACGCGGGTAGTAGCAAACAATTTTTTCCACCAGCATGTCTTGTTTGGTACCAAATTTAATGCTGACTGCCTTATACTCCCTCCGTCCCGAAGTAAGTGTCTTAAGCTTAGTACAATTAGTATAAAGTTGAGACACTTATTTTGGAAAGAAAGGAGTACATAATAAAATAAAACCTTTCATCTTGTATATACTCCCTCTGTTAAGTAATCTAGAAGGTCTTATATTACTTACAGAGGTGGTATTAGAGAACAAGTGTGGATGCTTACTTTCGGCACACAAATTGGGGGTAGAGATCACCTGGACTGACAATGTTTTTCTTCTTGACAGAAAGGTTCAATGAGCCCGGCGGAAGTGAGCGAAGGGCTGGGCCTACATGATCTCAAGAACAAGATATGGCACATACAGGGGGCGTGCGCTATACGCGGCGAGGGCATCTACGATGGTCTCGACTGGCTCGCGTCCACCCTGAAGCAGTTGCAGGAACCATTAGGGCATCTCCAATAGTCTATAGTCCCGTCGCAAAAAATATATAAGAGTATGTAGTCGTTATCTATTAGCTCTTGACACGCCACATAAATCTTACAGGAAGGATAATGATTAGTAGATTCATTGTTGCTCATTTTGGTACCATCAATGCAAATAACCATTTACAAAAGTACATAGAAATATAAAGATAGTGAGTGAGACCTATTTTTATATGTGAAGAGTCTACATTCCAACCTTGAACTAAACACACGGTTTAAAACTCAGCCCTAAACTCGAAAACTGGCAGGGAGGCTGGGGGTGGGGGAGGCTCTTGCAGACGGAGGAGGAGGGCACCGGTAGGATCTCCTTGGCGGCGGTTTAGGCTAGCGCGGAGACATGGAAGGGGTGTCGCCACATACTCTTGCATGGTTGCCGCAACTGATGCACTATGGAGGTTGATGGGGGTATCGACATTCTTTGGTCTCAATCATTCCTTGGGCGCCCAAGTTGTTCGATGCGGCGAGGCGGCCACGACACAGTTATCGAAGTCATCGGCTACCATCTCCTCTGACAACAATTGCTCGCAGAAGAAGAATAGGCGAAGCAGTGGCAATACCCTGGTTCGAACTCCCCCACTGACGGCGAGCTCCATGCCGGCCTCGTCGCCCTCTTTGCTGGCAAGCCTAGTGGTGGCACAATGGAGTAGGCAGAAGATGACGGCGATGAGCGGGTCTCCGCCTGCTTGGTGCGGTTCGCCTGGGCCTATGGGTCATGACATTGCCCAGGCCTCGGGTGAGTCTTGCACTCAAGCTCACTTCTACCTTTGAACTCGAGGAACAATGTCCGTCTGGCCCTTGGAAACCATTGCATGCCTCGACGCGTTCAAGCTCATGTCCTGACTCATGCAGAGATGCCAAGGGCGCCGCCGTTGGGGCTGTTGTGCAGTAGAGGAAGGCCTACCTGTGAGTGAAGGGAGTGGTTGCGGCTGCTTCTTGGGAGAGGGGGTAGGACTATGGGAAATGAGAGAGGGGGGGGGGGCAAAATGGTCAAATATTGACGTGTCGCTACTGACTCATCAGTCAACCATGTCAAAACCGGGCTAGTCACGAAAGACCGGGCTGAGCCGAGTCCAGGGTTGAATCCCAAACAATGTGCATAGTTTACACTAGTCATGGTGGGAGTAACATAGATACAACTTGCAAACTCATGCAATGCCAACTACGCGTATTAGTGACATTGACATTACTCCTATAAAGGATGTTGGAGTAACCGCCTCCTGGGGTCTTTGAGGGTGAGGAGGGCCTTTGCACCGTCCGTTTTCAGGTGTCGTGCCGCGGGGGCATCTCGAGGGCTCTCCGCACCGTCCAATCTGCCTAGATGGTGCGCCCCTGGGGGACTCGCCTGGGTGGTCCATGACGGGTGGACCGTGTGCGCGCCTAGGGCTACCATCGGCCCTGCACGATATGGGCTAGCCGGACCAGCCTGGAGCTTCAGTCTCGGCCAGATCCAGGGTCCTGTTTTTGTCTTTGTTTCGTGAAGGTGGTCTTCGGCGGTGTGGATGCTAACACCTTGTGTTTCGCTCTGCTGGCTTCTTCTCCATTGAACGAAGTGTGGCCAACTTCAGCTTTATTGGGAAGCTAGCAAGGGAAGCCACCCTTGGTTCTGCCTGGCCAGATCTGGAATGGTTGTCCAACCTTTTCCCCGCCTTCCTCCCCGTGACAACAATATGATCCCTAGTCCAATGCCACATGTATCTTCTAGTTTCAGTTGATGACTTCCCCGTCGTCACATCAACAATGTTCCTTGGCTCAGAGGCTGCTTCGGAGATCCGGAGGCTAATGGTGTAAGTAGGAAGGGGTCCTTCACCTTATCCTCATCGACAGTGAGCTGAATATAAAGAGGAGGGGCCTGGAGAAGCCTTAGGAGGAGGGATTATGAGCAAGGTAGGTTGGTGACTCGATTAAGGTTTACTTCTTGTGAAGAGCATGCAATGTACATATTGCTCTCTCACCACACACACACACACACACACACTAACACGAATGAAATGTAAATATAATATATGACAAGTGTTACACAAAAAATATCAGGATAGATGCACTCTAACAAGTCTTCATGTAATAGCACAAACTGATGCTTCATGATGTTATCACAATCAGATTAATTACCAAATGAACTATGTTTGTAGCCTGTTCTCTCATTCCACCACTCGCAAAGAGGAAAGTCTTATATGGTTTCTTTCATACGTGTCATCGTCGGTTCCCCTCGCCCTCATGTGCCTTCCGGAGTCGGTGAGGTGGGGCAAACCTCGGTTTGAGGTTGGACATGTTATTTGGATCACCCTAACTTTGGCTAGGGCCTAGTCTAGGTGTCTGACCGAAGATGACGAGGCGATGGCGTGGAATAAGGCCTCTACATCTTGTCCTTGTTCCAACGGTACCAATTAACCTTGGTGGAGGACGCATGAAGCTTCGGCCCGGGCCACATCTAGGGTCCGACTTTCATCTTCGTTTTGTGAAGGTGGTCTTCGACTGTGCGGACGCCGACACCTCGTGTTTCGGTCAGCTGGCTTCTTCTCTGTTGGACGAAGCATGGTGAACTTCAGCTTTATTGGTAAGCTAGCGAGGTAAGCCACCCTTTGTTCTGTCTGACCGGATCTGGAATGATTGTCCGGTCTTTTTTGCCGCCTTCTTCTCCACCGAACATCTTCTGGTGTTGACCAATGACTTCCTAACCGTCGCGTCAACAACGTTTCCCCTAGCTCGGAGGTTGCCTCCGAGATCCAGGGGCGGCATCGAATTTTGCTCGTGTGGTGCCATTTGAAGAACTTTAATATATGCTTTGGCCTTCTCAAGAGGAAAGATTAATTACTACTAATCTATTTTGAAAGAATTATACCCTTTCCGTTCGTAATTACTTGTCACGAAAATGAATATATCTAAACGCATTTTAGTTATAGATACATCTATTTTTATTTATTTTTAAAATAAATAATTTGAAACGAAGGAAGTATTAGTTAAGTATACAAGATTGGAGGTGGCATCACGGTCGAGTAAACCTGGCCGTGAAGGAGTCGGGGCTTGAATGTTCCACCGCAACAACAGCAGAACCACCGAGCAAAGCAAAGACAAGTATCCATCTTTGTGTGCGCCGCGCGCTGTCCAACTTTCTTCATCCTCCTCCTCGCGAAGCTCCCGTACCAACCCGACCTCTGGACTCGACCCCCGCGGGAGCAACAGCTGTCCAAGAATCCATTCCACCCACTGCGAAGAGCGAGCGAGAGAGAGAGGAAGCGGAAGCAAGAAGATGGGGCAGGCGCTGCGCAGGCTCTTCGACTCCTTCTTCTCCACCAAGGAGATGAGGGTAAATAACCTAACCACGACCCCCCCCCCCCCTCCCCATCACCCTTTCTCCATCTTCGGCGCGCTCCGGGGCCACCTAGGGCGCTCGATCTCGTGGCTTCTTGGAGCTTTCTGGATGCGGCGCAGTTCTTGGAATTAATTTACTTCCCGATGTTCCTGCCTTAATCGAATCAGCCACGCGCTTGAGTCGCGGGCAAATCCCGACAGGCGTTCCAGTTAGTGCGCCAATCTGGACCTGTGCGCTGGCTTCTATGACGGTCCATGGCGAGGGCCGTGAAACCCGTCGATCCGAGTTCTTGGTTTTGTCCGGTGGAGTGTGGTGTGGTGTACTGGTGCGGCCCTGAGATTCTAAATTTTAGGGTTTTCTTGGCCGGGGTTGGGATTCTCGAATGCGGCGGCGCAAGTCCGATTAATCGAGTGCTGCCAAGTGAGCAATCTGTCGCGAAATGGTTTGGGAATTGGGATGGCACTCTAGCAGTGTGCAGTTGCAGTGGTTAGGAGGGGCGTACTGACTCTCAATCCAGTTTATTCTGCAAAGGAAGTATCAGGATATTGGTGAACTACTTAGCTAGCGGTCTAGTTAAAAAAACTTAAAACATGTAGTACATTGCTTTGCATTCTTCCAATTTAAACCAAGCTATGAAGCATTCCACCAAATGTTCCTCTTGACTATCATCGTCCATCTGTTCACTCGAAATCAGTTTGTAAAGTGCATTCTTTGATTACTGTCTCTTTTTCTCTCTGCTAATGGTGAATAAACTTTTGAAGGTTGTGATGCTTGGTTTGGATTCAGCTGGCAAAACAACAATCTTGTATAGGCTGCACCTGGGGGAGGTTCTTCAAACTGTGCCTACAGTAGGTAGGACACTAATATAGCATACTTTAATTTCTGTTTTTATGTGTCCACTTGTCCAGTCTTCATTGTTGTGCTACTTTATTGTGCTATGCCATCAAGATGCAGTTCTTTCATTTTACTTCATACAAGGAAAATAAATCGTGTAGTAGTGATGAAGCTGAGTTTCCTAGTTATAGGTGTGGCTAACATTTTCTTCTTCCAGTTTATGTTACTTGGAACAACGTAACATTATTGAATTTTAGAAGCAGAAAAAATAATCGGGAGCTTATCACCTTAGATTGTGACAATAAACTGCACCATTTTGACAGTTTGGACCTAAGTGCTGCTCTCATATCTTCCATTCATTGGTCTTATGTCTATCTCTGGTATACCATTTCTCCTCTCCAGGTTTTAATGTCGAGAAGGTTCAGTACAAGAATGTGGCATTTACTGTGTGGGATGTTGGTGGACAAGAAAAGCTCAGACAATTATGGAGGATGTACCTCAGCAATTCTGATGCACTGGTAATAATTAGGGATTAAAATATAGCATGTCATCTTGCCATTTTAGCCCTACTTTAGTACATATGTATTTTGTCAATTCTTGCCTTAGTTGTCTTCCACGTGTTGTTCTCAATATGGTTATTATAAGTACAGCCTTTAAAAAAACAGTTGTGGCATCTCTTGAAAAATCTGCAAGCTGTTGGTTGTTTTCCTTGTTTATTAGCTGTGGTGGGTGAAATGAGTAGATTGATGTGCAGAACATACACGGAGAGCACTTTAGTCTTCTTGTGAAGGATAGCTCTTTAGCTGATTCAATCAGGAGTTCCTTGATAGTTTGAACTTTTCCTTGGATCAGATGCATAGTTTTGCTGCCAATGTTAATGATGTGTTTCTTCTTTTGATTTGGTGTAGATCTATGTTGTGGATTCTTTGGACAGAGAAAGGATCGAAGATGCCAGACAAGAATTCCAGGTCACATATTTTGTACTATCTCTGTCACTATAGACTCCCGGCCGCCTTAAATTATGTTGGCTGAGAGTGAGATCCTGCTAACTTGTAATCCTTGGCCACTTTCAGACCATTATCAGGGACCCTTTGATGGCAAACAGCATAATCTTGGTATTAGCAAACAAACAGGACTTGGTAAGTTAAATTGAACGCTCCTGCGTAATTGCCTAGCTGTTCATGACCTCATTTGATTGGGTTGCCATGCATGTTTTTTCTTCTGAAATTGCCTTCCGACTGGAAGTATGGAAACAAAACAAAAAAAAATCCACCAGCATGTCTTGTTTGGTACTCCCTCTGTAAAGAAATATAAGAGTGTTTTAGATCACTACTTTAGTGATCTAAACACTACTATATTTCTTTACGGAGGGAGTACCAAATTTAGTGCTGATTGCCTACAGAATATAATACGACCTTTCATCTTGTATTTGTTAGAGAACAAGTGTGGATGCTTACTTTCGGCGCACAGATTGGGGGTAGAGATCGCCTAGACTGACTATGTTTCCCTTGTTCACAATTCATATAGAAAGGTTCAATGAGCCCGGAGGAGGTCATTGAAGGGCTGGGCCTGCATGATCTCAAGAACAGGATATGGCACATACAGGGGACGTGTGCGCTCCGCGGCGAGGGCCTCTACGACGGGCTCGACTGGCTCGCGTCCACCCTGAAGCAGCTGCAGGAGACAGGCCATGCTACTTCAATTGCTGGACCTTCTATCTAGCTTCACAGACAGAGAAAAAGGTCCTGCACGATTCCGAGCCCGCCTCGACTCGTTTAATTCCTACCTTCATATATAACAGTAACAACATGCCTAAACTATTACTGTTGGGCCAAGTCTGAAACTGATCTCTGTTTGTGCAGTGACCTTGCCTCGGCCGCCCGACGATCCTTGCCTGACGCAACAGCCATCCATCTATCCGTTGATCTGTTCATCTCACAAGAGCATGCCCCCATGGTGCGCCTGTTCTACCTGTGTGTGGCGGCCGCCCGTATGGGGCTCGTCTGGCAGGAACTTATGCAGTGTATAACAGATGGGTGAACGATAAACAGCACCTGGCATGGGATTGTTGTATCTTGTATTTGTGTATACCTGAGAGGGGCCGCTTGGGGCACACGATTGCTTTGCTCGATTGCATACTGATGAAAGGAAGAGGAAACGGTTTGGCTAGTGTGCTGAATGCTTTGTCTGCAGCTCGCAGCTTCAGTGATTGCATTTGTAAGCTTGGTCGTTCCTAAATATAAGTCATCGTAATGAATGAATGTACGCTATAGAATATGTTTATGTACATCCGTATGTATTCTATATTAAAATATCTAAAAAGTCTTATATTTAGGAACGGAGGGAATATATAGGAAGACGAGTATTGGCATAAAATCACCAACTTGATTATTCTAGAAACAGGAAAACGAGTATTGCATTTATCAGGAGCCTGAAACATTATTCTGGAAAAAAAATAGAAATGGAAAAAAGGTTGATTGAGTTATTAACCACGAGCTGAAATTATGCCATCAGTGAGGGGGAAAGATAAAGAGCAGAAAAAAGGAAAAAAATGTGAACAACAAAAGAATACGACGCCTGAGAGATTCGAACTCTCGCGGGCAGAGCCCATGTACTTAGCAGGCACACGCCTTAACCACTCGGCCAAAGCGTCGGTTGTTGAGTCCTTTGCTTCGGAGGCCTTCTTATCCCCTGGTTTTGGTCAGTGATTCTCTCAAACTGGCAAGGTCGGATCGGATGGTAATCTCCATTTCTTCCCTCGTGTTCGTTGGTTTCCCTTACCACATTGTTCTGCACATAGTTTCTCTTTTCAACACAGAAGAAGCCAAATGGCTTCCACCTCGATTCTGAGAGATAGAGACACGGTCGGGGTCCGAAACAGCTTCCACCCAGATTCAATCTCGCCGACCGTCGTCAGGGACGAACCCCTTGAGACGACAAGACCTCCATAGCGGCATCACCTGCATGCCATGGCCTCCAGACAAAAGTCGAAAGTGCCTCTCATATGGCATTGTGAGTCTATATCTTCTACTCGAAGCACAGTACACACATTCACCCCTATGAATAGATCAGTAGACTCATGCACACCCTCTCTTTATGAACACATTCAAAAGGATGGATTGGCCGGCGGATCGGGTCTTAAGATTAACAAAGTCACCATAGACACCTCACTGTCGATAGGAACGTCGCCTCCAACCGAAATCAATCACCCTCCTTTTTTATGGGAACCAGGGCTGCGCCTACCAGGAACAGCATGCCAGGCTAAGATGCACTGGATTTGTATGACAAATTGCAAGAAATTTCACAACATACGTCGTACGTTCTTGGGAACCCTTTCCCTTCCACCAAGCATTTGTACACCAAGTAGCAGCAGAAGTAGCAGACAGTCTCCCGGCACGGCAACAAAACAATGGAATCACGGAGAGAACAAACGGCCGAAGAGGCATGTGCACAGACAGACAGGCTGGAGCCACGATTGCCGATCTAGTGCTCTTGCTGCAGCGGCGCGTTCCGGAGGAGAGGTAGGCCGCGTGCCCCCAGCAGGAGCCGTCGGTCACTGCTCCTTCCAGATGCGGCCAGTCACGCGCAGCTTGAGCTCCTGCCGGGTGCCACTGGAGAAGAAGAGGGCCATGTTGCGGTGGATGATGAGCCCGTCGAAGCTGTCCCGCACCTTCTTGTGCCCGTCCCGGATGCTCCGCGGCGTGCCCTGCCACGTCAGCTTCCGCCCGTTCCCGCCCACCTCCAGGCTGTAGCAGAAGCTCCGAGCCTCGCTCTCCTCCCCCATGAACCGCAGGAACGCCATGTACACCGGGGACATCCCCAGCAGGAACGCCTCGAAGTGGAGGCAGAAGTGCTGCCCGAAACACTTGAAAACCTGCAAAATGGCAGAGAGCATATCACTACAGTGGACTGAACACAGCCGAAGATCGATCGGAAGGCTACAAAGAAAATGACAGGACTATAATCGCATTCGGAACGCCAAGAGATAGGCACGCCTACTGCATGTCTGTCCGTGTTTAACATGCATAGATGTATCATTACTTACAGTGAGCATCCATGTTGCGTTTTCCACTTCGTAAGGGTTGGACTTCACATAGCGGTGGTTAAAGGTGCAGCCTTCGTGCAAATCCACCTTGTGGTCATTGATGAGATGAGACACGAGCATCGGAACGTCACCTGCAATGAGGCACTCTGAACCTGCATATGGACAGCTGTATGGCCTGAACCTGCAGAGCTCCTCGTGCTTAAGTTTGTTCTGGTAAGGATGGATCTCGGTGCAGCCCAGGCTTTGGTATTTGCATGGAAGCTGAATCGATTCGGCCACCTTCTCGAGAGCCAAGCATCTGATATTTCCCAGCTCCTGGCGGCAAGTGGGGCAATGGTTGTCTACCCTATGCTTACAGCTGGAGCAAATTGTGTGGCCATTTGGGCACTGCAGGAAGAATATGAATCATCAATAGATTATCATAAAATCATAATGGACAAAACTTGTTCTACTAACTACCATAGTTCTCATCCAATTAGCTTGATATTATTTTGAATAATGTAACAAAATAAGGGTGGAACCAATAGCAAAGTTGCAGAAATGAACAATCATGATATGTGCAAGGGTACCAAGAACAGCTTTCGCGCAACGGTAGAAAGGGTGTGTTTGGATCACAGCCAATGCTTACCATGCCAAAAAGTTGGGTGGCCCATGAATTTTGGTAGTCGTTTGGACTGGTGCCAAAAATTTGGCTCGCCTGAGACGCCCCACACCCACCCATGTAATTCTCGCCAACTCGCAGGCGAGGCGATGGCGAGCAAAACGTTTGCCAACATTTTGGCGTCGTAACTTTCCATCTTTTTCTCTGTGGGTCCCTTGACTTTTTCTTATTTTGTGATGCATGCAGCATGTTAGTTCCGATTGTTATGGCCCTTAATTAATTATTAGTGGGCCTCGTCGTGATTAAGGATGCAATGCAATCCAGTTTCAGTAGCAACTTCCGCCTTTCCCTTTGTGATTTTATTTAACGATGATTTATATTTCTTGTTGATTGCATCTTAGCATTTTCCTACCAAGTATGTGCATAAATGTTTGGAGGATTACAGTGGTTACAAGACGCAGTTGGTAGCAAAACAAACAAGATGTTTATTTTGCCAAAAATTTGGACGGTTGCAATGGCACAAACCAAACATCAACAAGCTACCAAAATTTTGGTAATGCCCACACTTTTGGCCATACCAATTTTTTGGTGGGGCTAGTTGGGGCTCAAACCAAACACACCCAAAATCTTGTGTGCTTGTTGAGAGTTGAGACCATGCAAATGACAAAGGAAGACAGAAGCATGAGCACCTAACTATGCATCCAAGGCACAAATATACTGATCAAACCAAGCAACTGTTCTCATACATTCCTATTGTATCTTCAACATGTGGAAGTTGAGAATGTGCATCTAGCACAACAGTAAGACCTCTAGGAGGGGGGCTACCATCCAGGGCTCGAACCCTGGTTCTCACCAAAAAAAAATGTTACTCTCACTGTGTGTTCCCCGTGCATGTCAGGTCGCCCATTGCACTGCCGTAGCCAGTGAAGCCGGTGTTCAGGGTGTTTTATCGACCTAAAAAAATGCTATTGAGATTCTTCCCCCAAGTGTTGAGTTATTTTTTTTCAGCATGTGGAAGTTACTTTGAAGATCAAGAATTCAGCAAACATGCAATACGGTGAACACAAAACCAAAGACATTTGATTTAGTGTGGCCAAATATAAACTTGTTATTAGTTTGAAGGTAGAACCTCGAACATAGCAGCTAAAGAATTTCTGTAAGCTAAAATGGTAGGCAATTCTACATGAAAAATAGATCAGAATAGAACGATCAAGGGTAATTTATTCGGCAAAAGAATAAGTAGACTTTACCAACACAATCAAGGAAAATTTAGGCAAGCCCATTCTGCCATGTCCGTACAGAATGCCCTAGGCAAAGGCAAAATTTAGGCAAGCTAGGTGCTAGGCAGAGGCAAAGTTGGCCACCTAACACCTTGCACTTAATTTTTCCTTGAACACAATAACTTTGAATAGCTTAGGACACGCTACTACCCACATGTCGTATGTTGTCACAAATGCAACATCTCTACAAAATACAATTACACCTTACATCAAAAGGCAATTACAGTGAATTATCCAAAGTCGTGGGACTGGCAGTCTGGCACAACTTTCTACACAAATCCAGCCCAATATCCAAGTCAATTTCATGTAAGAAAATCCAAGTCAAATTAAAAATAACAGAATCTCATTTGCACTAATATCAAAATTATCAATGATTACACTCTGCTGCAGGAATACAAAGATTTAAGACACGCATCAGTACACATACCTGAAGTATAGGCGGGCGCATTGAGTTTGTACACACTGGACACTCGAGCAAATCATTCAAGCCAGTCAATGATGACAAACCAACATTGACAAGTGACGCAGCCCAGGAGGGCTTACTTGTAGAATCTCCATCAAGCCTAATACTACTGAGTGCCTCGGAGAGCCCACGGTCGCCACAATCTGACTCAGGAACTTCAGTCACACTCACAATGCTGCTTCCTGGGGCCATTGTGAAAGCTTCTTTCACATTGATAAACACTAGATAATATCAACACCCCCACCACTCCATCCTTCCTTGTGATCAGCTGCATTATTAAATTCCATGCTTATTAGTTGATATATTTAAACATGTGTAAAATAATTGTAGCGCTGGTATAGGTTGATACTGAATTAATTTCTCAGTTTAGAGGGGCTATATAAACCTGCACGGGTCATCATTTCGAATTCAAGCAGAAAATCAAGAGGTGAGAGACAAAGACTTGTGGCCCCACCCACACATTTGGAGTTAACGTAAAGTGAGAACCAGTTAGGCCACCCTTGGTATGGGTGTAATTTATTACAGAGGTATTAAATTTACAAGTGTATCTTACCGGACACGAGTGTTTTCCGGCTGGAAACAAAACCGGTGAGTGGAGGCGTGCTTTTTTTGCAGGTGTATTTAAAAAAAAGGGTAATCCAAACATGGCCTTAGTAGTTGCCACCTAAAAAGCACGGACACGTGGACGGAAAGACAGGGATACGCATACGGGGACACAGGATACGACATTTTTAAAAAAACAGCCATTCGGGGATACGGCAGGGTATATAAATATATAGACAAAAATAGCATGTAATAAAGATTTAATGATAATATTTGGATCAGAGATTTTGTACTGGATATATGTTGACTCATTTCTATTGATAAAAGACTTTGGGGAAGCCCATAGTCCATACGAACCCTCCACTCAGAGCCCATATAAGGTCTAGTTCCTGAAACCCTAGACTAGTCAGCTCCTCTAGCCGTTCTCTTCTCATTTCCCCCAGCCGCCTGAGAGCTGCAGAGAGCAGAAGAAAAGACTGTGCCGCCGCTTATATCTTCTTCCTCACTGCTGGCTGCAATCCCCATCTTCTCCCCGCCTGGTCCTTCTTCCTTGTCGTCGAACGCCTTGCCATCTTCCTCTCTGCTGGATGGATGTTCTTCGTCGGGGGTAGAGCTGGGCTTGGGGAAAACGGCGGCGGCAGCAACCTCGAGCCTAGGCAGCCTAGGCTGCGGCGGCGAGGCTGGCTCCCGAATCCCCACCGAGTCCACACCGTATCTGCCGCATCCTGATTTCTTTCCCCTTTTTTTAATTCGGAAAAGATGGGATACTGCGGGATACGTGTATACCGGAGTACCCGTGCATGTCCCCGTATCCCCCCGTACTAGGACGGCAATTCGGCAGTTTCTGCCATATCCATACTTTGTAGGTTGCCACCACCAGCAGCTGAATCCAACTTGACTTAGAGCTTAAGTTAGAACTGAAGCTACGGATGATTAAACATCTATTCACTTATACAGAAGTTAGAACTGAAGAAAAAAAATGAATTCCGTCAAATTATCAGTCTTGGTTGGTCTCATTCCAAAACTTAGACCATTTCTAGAACTTCGGCATGCCATTAAGGAGCAGTTATATCATCCACTAACAGAAAGCACCAACGATTCGACATTTTAAAGAACAACTGCTACTACTACACTTTGGCACCTTCCCTGGTCTGGTTTACGACTACCTTACCTCTCCTTAAAGAACAACATGCGTAAGTAGTAAGAACAAGCAAAAAAAACAAGTTCGCCCCCATCCAAACCACATTCTGCTCCTCGCTGTTCTCCTGTCACAACAATTGACGGCAAGGTAGGGTTTTCCCAAACCGAGCAAGATTTGGAACCTTTCGCCTCAACTGTACGGAAACTTGAATTAGAATCCAGTCGATTTCCCCAATTTGCTGCAAAATAAACGGCGGCCGCGCATTGGATTGGATCTTGCGCAAGAACCTAATCGAACTGGAAACATGGGCGTTTCGGGCGGTTTTAGATCAGTGCGGCACTACGCAGCAAGGGAAACCGGCGGCTTAACTGAACGGATAGCAAGAACGAAGATTTAGATTTGATTGCTCAAATCCGCAGCGGCGGGAAGATCCCCCGCTGAGAAGCAACCAAAAAGAAGAAGGCTTTGGAGCAATCCCGCGCAACCAAAGCTTAGGGCTCCTCACCAGCGAACGAGGGTATCATCCCAGGTCGGGGGTGGATCTCCTCCGCTCCACGCCAGCCGAAGCCCAGCAGCACCCGCCGAGGGCACGCCGCCCGCCCCTCCGTCCCGCCGCCGCGGGCGATGTCGCGTACGGGCAGGCTGCGCCGAAGCGGGGACACGGGCAAATGGGAGGCGAATTCGGTGGAGGAATCGGGGGGGGGGGGGGGGGGGGGGGGGGAGTGGAGAGGGGGGAAGGTGGAGGAGGAGAGGAGGGGAAGACGAACAGTGGTGGAGGCGGGGGGATATTTCGGTTTTGCTTTCTCTTTTTTTGCGAAGCAAGAAATCAATCGTATCTCGTGGATATACCTCAGCGCCAGCGGTTTCTGTTCTACGCGCTTTTTACGCCGGAGTAAACGCTTCGACGGTAGGATTTTTTTTTTGGCTGACAGGCCGGGCCCACGCTTCGGTTTCACAGGGGAGCCATGGTCACCCGGAAAGAGACTTTGACACTTGAACAACTTGTGCTTTTTTTCATTTTTGATGAAATGTTGAACAACTTGTGCTGATGATGAAGGGAATGTCACATGATTGCTTCGTACCAGCGATCGGTGCCGAAAGTGAAATTTGTTGTGTGTTGTGAAACAGATTTACCATCTTTAATAAGTTGGAAGAAATTTCATCAAGCCACCACATACTTGGCAAGGACACTTCAAAATTTCACCTTCCTTTTGTCCGTAAAGCGAATAATTGTAGTTCGATGAATATTGAATATTTGAATAATTTTCCATGTTTCTATTATATGGGGGGCTTGCACAATATTTTTGCACTGAAATATGAGGTCCAAAGTCCCGCATCTCTGCTTCTTCGAAGAGATATGGTTGTCATGACTTTAACACTTGAACAATTTTGTCTGTTTTTAATGTGTGAAACAACTTATATTGATGTGAAAGACAGGTAGCTAGCTCCGCGAGGCCGGAAGAGCTAGCTGATGTTGACGAGGATAACATGTCTTAGTTACTAGCATAAATTGAGGCCTTCATGACTCCTAAAGGAATGAAACCGTAATTATATTTGTTTAAATTTTTATATGTTATTTATCATTTGCGGAATTGTTTACATATTCAACTCTTTATGTTACATTGTTAATGAGCGACTTTTTTCCTCCTGAGAGAGCCGATGAACAATTGGGGTGTGTGTGTGTGTGTGTGTGTGTGTGTGTGTGTGTGTGAGAGAGAGAGAGAGAGAGAGAGATTTGTTTCTTCTGCTTTTGTAATGTGTTTTATGTACCGTGTAAGGAGGCATCATACTGCAACTACATATGAATATAGTAAACACACCACAACTTTTAAGATGGTGTTTATGGTCTAGATCTTCACATGTTCACACAAGCAATAAATTTACAGATAGTGATACCATTACTATCGAACAACATACCACTTATACAATCAAACTCTTTCTTTGCTTACCGTCCCATTTTCGTATGTTTCTATATTAACATAGTATTAGCTACAAACTAGAATTGAAACCCCCGAGAGAGAAAAAAAGGCTTATGGTTAGGCTTAGGAAGCAGTAGGAATGCCAAATGTAGAGACAAAAAGCTCGGTGGTAATAAAGCCACCCGCCCAACAATGCTTCATGCAATATGTGCCGCTCAGCCTCGTCGGCGATCAATCCTATCATCCACACCATTAAATATGACAGAAAGGGAAAGATGAAGCAAGGCACTAATACTAGGATACCATTTACATGTTGGTAATCACATCTGCAATGCATGAGAGCATGCATGGCAACAATAATGTCGTGCGTCAGATAAAGAACCCTTGATGTTGTAATGTGATTTATACCATACATATGTGTCAAACAACATACTACAAACACCTATAAAAACAATAAACATGTTGACGACACAAGTGTATTCTATTTTGATAGCACCTTGTTGGGCATCCAAGTGCAAGGGTTTGAAGCAAGCTACATGTATTCCCCTCACATGAGCAACTAAGGTATCAACCCGTAGAGGTAACACCCATCGCACAAATCAATAGGCTGCCGCGAAGGAATGAAACTATATCAATATTTTCTTAAATTGGTGCATGATATTTATCTTTTACAGGTAATGTGTACGTGTTTACTTATGGTAACATTTTGCTCTCATGGAGGAGAGATTTGTGTGCGTGAGAGATAGAGAGAGTCTTGTTCTTCTATTTTGTAGCATGATTTATGTATAATACATGTGCAAGAAGACATCACAATGTAGCTCAATATTAATACAATAAACACGGAAGTACAAGAGATGATGTTTTATGGTATAGGTCTTGTGTTTGCACATGTTCACATGAGTTAATAAATCTGCACATAATGTATTATACTATCGAACAACGTAGTACTATATAATCAACACTTTTCATACCCATCTTCCTATTTTTCATATGTTTTTACATCAACATAGTGAAAACACTTTTTAGGCTTGGAAGGAAATTTTTTAAAAGGAGAATATATTAATATCATGCAGATACCAATTACACCCAACCTCTGCACAAGATGTCGCAAAGACATTCAGGATGCACAGCCAAAGAAAAAATATAAAAGAAAGGAAAAAACAAAGGAAATACACTGACACTAGGCTACACAATACAAGCCAAGATTGACAGTCCGCGGTAACATCTTGAGTCACTTACTACAGAAGTTCCTTTCTGGCTAAATTTCACAACAATGCTAGTGTAGCCCTTGTTAAACTATCAAATATGGTAAATGCATTTGCATGGGGCGAGAGCGTGACAACAAGAATGTTGCATGTCAAATAAGGACAGTTTGATATTTTGAGAAAAATACTACACCCCCCCATTACTTTAGAAACCCTCACGAAAGTTTTCTACCTTCAACGGAAACTTGATGAGAATTAATAGTTTGTCATTTACAAATGGTACTATCAGATTTACCATGAAATCTTGTTTTAGGACCTACATCTTTCCAGAAGACGCCGGCATGTGAACCTGGAGACTGGAGTAGTGGAGTATATACATAGTCAAGTACAACTCTTAATCTCCAGGGTTAATATGGTCGTCATTGATTTTAATTGGTGAGAGAACTAAACATTAGCTTTCGTTCTTTTTTCATACAACATATGGAAGGTGATGGGTCAAAGCTTTGAATCCAAGCATGGTCGAGTGCAAGGACCATAACACGTTACTGCAGCAAGTACCTCATCAACAAGGGCGGAGCCAGGAATTTTGTGAAGCCTGGGCAAATTTAAGCCTAACTATATAATCTGAAATTAAAATCTACTGGTTGAACCAAGGTTTTTTCTCTCTTGATACCAGATTTTCGAGGTAGGTGCCAAAAGAATTGGTTTTTGAAGAATCTCAAAAACTTTTGGCTATTTGGCCTAAAGTATTTAAACAAATTTTGAATTCAAATTCATTTATGAACAAAAAATATAGCATTTTTACTCTTTATGTACGCAAATCTCTTTGTGTTCTAGTAGTCAACACATATCAATCCACTCCCTAGTGAGCGGGTTTGAGCCCTCTCTAACCCACCACGGCATAAAATAATTTTTAAACACTAAAATCATGTTGGCAAGGCCGGTAGTCGACCCCGCGGTGCCGAAAGCACTTCCACGAGGCTAGGGGGCTATGTTTTGTGCTAAAATATGAATATGAGTTTTATGTTAACTATGTGAACATGTAGCAAAAAATTCAGGATCCGACGAAATATCCGGTAACCGGTCGTTTTAAAAATATTGACCGACAAAAAAACCTTGATTCAGATAAACAACATATAAAATAGCACAAAAATCATGAGCCAGAAATCTATCAATGTTAATAATGAACTAATGAAGTGAAATCTTGAACATAGTAATCATATGAATGTAATTTTAAAGTGAAATATCCTCAATGACCAACTCCCCACGCTCTTGTTGGGGAACATAGCAATAATTCAAAATTTTCCTACGTGTCACCAAGATCAATCTAGGAGATACTAACAATGAGAGAGAGGGAGTGCATCTTCATACCCTTGAAGATCGCTAAGCGGAAACGTTGCAAGAACACGGTTGGTGGAGTCGTACATACAGCGATTCAGATCACGGTCGATTCCGATCTAAGCGCCGAACAACGGCGCCTCCGCGTTCAACACATGTGCAGTCCGGTGACGTCTCCCGCGCCTTGATCCAGCAAGGAGGGGGAAGAGGTTGGGGAAGACAACTCCAGCAGTAGCACGCCGACGTGGTGGTGGTGGAGTAGCGTGGTTCTCGAGCAGGGCTTCGCCAAGCACTACGAAAGACAAGGAGGTGGAGAGGTAGGGCTATGTCGAGAGAGAGACTTTCGTGTATGACAAGGGGGGGGGGCAGCAGCCCTAGATGGGATAGAGGGGGGCGACCAAGGGGGAGAGAGGGGAGGGCGCCCTAGGGTGGGCCTAAGGCCCATCCGCGCCTAGGGTTTCCCCCCTCTCCCCTTTGCTACGCCTTGGGCCTTGGTGGGAGGCGCACCAGCCCACTCAGGGGCTGGTCCCTTCCCACTCTTGGCCCACGCAAGCCTCCGGGGCTGGTGGCTGCTACCTCTTGAGCTTGCGTTGGTTTTCCCTTGAAGAGGAAAGGGTGATGCAGCACAGTAGCGTAAGTATTTCCCTCAGTTTTTGAGAACCAAGGTATCAATCCAGTAGAAGACTATACGCAAGTCCCTCGTACCTGCACAAACAAACAAGAATCTCGCAACCAATGCGATAAAGGGGTTGTTAATCCCTTCACGGTCACTTACGAAAGTGAGATATGATAAAAAATAATAAGATAAATATTTTTGGTATTTTTGTTGTATAGATTGGAAAATAAAGATTGCAAAATAGAAATAACAAGTTGATAGGAAAATAATATGATGGAAGATAGACCCGTGGGCCATAGGTTTCACTAGTGGCTTCTTTCAAGACAACAAATTCTATGGTGGGTGAACAAATTATTGTCGAGCAATTGATAGAAAAGCGCATAATTATGAGAATATCTAGGCATGATCATGTATATAGGCATCACGTCCGCGACAAGTAGACCGAAACGATTCTGCATCTACTACTATTACTCCACACATCGACTGCTATCCAGCATGCATCTAGAGTATTAAGTTCATAAGAACAAAGTAATGCATTAGGCAAGATGACACGATGTAGAGGGATAAACTCAAGCAATATGATATAAACCCCATCTTTTTATCCTCGATGGCAACAATACAATACATGCCTTGCTGCCCCTGCTGTCACTGGGAAAGGACACCCACAAGATTGAACCCAAAGCTAAGCACTTCTCCCATTGCAAGAAAGATCAATCTAGTAGGCCAAACCAAACTGATAATTCGAAGAGACTTGCAAATATATTTAAATCATGCATAAAAGATTTCAGAGAAGAATCAAATATTGTTCATAGATAATCTTGATCATAAACCCACAATTCATCGGATCTCGACAAACACACCGCAAAAAGAATTACATCGAATAGATCTCCAAGAGAATCGAGGAGAACTTTGCATTGAGATCCAAAGAGAGAGAAGAATCCATCTAGCTAATAACTATGGACCCGAAGGTTTATGGTAAACTACGCACACATCATCGAAGAGGATATGGTGTTGATGTAGAAGCCCTCCATGATCGATTCCCCCTCCACAGAGCACCAGAAAAGGCCCCAAGATGGGATCTCACAGGTACAGAAGGTTGCGGCAGTGGAAATAGGGTTTCGTGGTGCTCCTGGATGTTTTCGGGGTATATGGGTATATATAGGAGGAAGAAGTACGTCGGTGGAGCTACAAGGGGCCCACGAGGGTGGGGGGGCGCGCCTCCCTGCCTCGTGGCCTTCTCGATTCTTTCTTGACGTCCACTCCAAGTCCCCTGGATCACGTTTGATCCAAAAATAACTCGCCCAAAGGTTTCATTCCGTTTGAATTCCGTTTGATATTCCTTTTCTGCGAAACACTGAAATAGGCAAAAAAACAGCAATTTGCACTGGGCCTTTGGCTAATAGGTTAGTCCCAAAAATAATATAAAAAGGTATATTAAAGCCCATTAAACATCCAAAACAGATAATATAATAGCATGGAACAATAAAAAATTATAGATGCATTGGAGACGTATCAAGCATCCCCAAGCTTAATTCCTGCTCGTCCTCGAGTAGGTAAATGATAAAAACATAATTTTTGGTGTGGAATGCTACCTAGCATAATTCTTAATGTAATTTTCTTTATTGTGGCATGAATGTTCAGATCCAAAAGATTCAAGACAAAAGTTTAATATTGACATAAAAATAGTAATACTTCAAGCATACTAGCAAAGCAATCATGTCTTCTCAAAATAACATGGCCAAAGAGAGTTATCCCCACAAAATCATATAGTCTGGCTATGCTCCATCTTCACCACACAAAATATTTAAATCATGCACAACCCCGATGACGAGATAAGCAATTGTTTCATACTTTTGATGTTCTCAAACTTTTTCAATCTTCATGCAATACATGAGCGTGAGCCATGAACATAGCACTATATGTGGAATAGAATGGTGGTCGTGGAGAAGACAAAAAGGAGAAGATAGTCTCACATCAACTAGGCGTATCAATGGGCTATGGAGATGCCCATCAATATATATCAATGTGAGTGAGTAGGGATTGCCATGCAACAGATGCACTAGAGCTATAAGTGTATGAAAGCTCAACAAAAGGTGGGTGTGCATCCAACTCGCTTGCTCACGAAGACCTAGGGCATTTTGAGGAAGCCCATCATTGGAATATACAAGCCAAGTTCTATAATGTAAAATTCCCACTAGTATATGAAAGTGACAACATAGGAGACCCTCTATCATGAAGATCATGGTGCTACTTTGAAGCACAAGTGTGGTAGAAGGATAGTAACATTGTCCCTTCTCTCTTTCTCTCTCTTTTTTCTCTCTTTTTTTGGGCCTTCTCTTTTTTATGGCCTTTTTTTCTTTTGTCCGGAGTCTCATCCCGACTTGTGGGGGAATCATAGTATCCATCATCCTTTCCTCACATGGGACGATGCTCTAGTAATGATGATCATCACACTTTTATTTACTTACAACTCGAAAAATTACAACTCGATACTTAGAACAAAATATGACTCTATGTGAATGCCTCCGGCGGTGTACCGGGATGTGCAATGACTCATGAGTGACATGTATGAAAGAATTATAAAGGTGGCTGATACGTCCATTTTGCATCATGCTTTTATATCGATATTTATTGCATTATGATCTGTTATTACATATTATGTCACAATACTTATGCCTATTCTCTCTTATTTTACAAGGTTTACATGAAGAGGGGGAATGCCGGCAGCTGGAATTCTGGGCTGGAAAAGAAGCAAATATTAGAGACCTATTCTGCATATCTCCAAAAGTCCTGAAACTCCACAGGAGCACTTTTCAGAATATATAAAAAATATTGGGCACAAGAAGTACCAGAGGGGGGCCACCCACCAGCCACGAGGGTGGGGGGCGCGCCCTACCCCCATGGGCGCACCCCCTACCTCGTGGGCCCCCTGGTGGCCCTCCGATGCCCATCTTTGGCTATATGGAGTCTTTCGTCCGAGAAAAAATCATAAGCAAGCTTTCGGGAAGAAACTCCGCCGCCACGAGGTGGAACCTTGCCGGAACCAATCTAGGGCTCCGGCAGAGCTGTTCTGCCGGGGAAACTTCCCTCCGGGAGGGGGAAATCATCACCAATGATCCTATCATCGGGAGGGGGGCAATCTCCATCAACATCTTCACCAGCACCATCTCATCTCAAACCCTAGTTCATCTCTTGTCCAATCTTTGTATCCAAACCTCAGATTGGTACCTGTGGGTTGCTAGTAGTGTTGATTACTCCTTGTAGTTGATGCTAGTTGGTTTACCTGGTGGAAGATCATATGTTCAGATCCATTATGCATATTAATACCCCTCTGATTATGAACATGAATATGCTTTGTGAGTAGTTACGTTTGTTCCTGAGGACATGGGAGAAGTCTTGCTATTAGTAGTCATGTGAATTTGGTATTCGTTCGATATTTTGATGAGATGTATGCTGTCATCCCTCTAGTAGTGTCATGTGAACATCGACTACATGACACTTCACCATTGTCTGGGCCTAGAGGGAGGCATTGGGAAGTAATAAGTAGATGATGGGTTGCTAGAGTGACAGAAGCTTAAACCCTAGTTTATGCGTTGCTTCGTAAGGGGCTGATTTGGATCCATATGTTTCATGCTATGGTTAGGTTTACCTTAATACTTCTGTTGTCGTTGCGGATGCTTGCAATGGGGGTTAATCATAAGTGGGATGCTTGTCCAAGTAAGGATAGTACCCAAGCACCGGTCCACCCACATATCAAATTATCAAAGTACCGAACGCGAATCATATGAATGTGATGAAAACTAGCTTGACGATAATTCCCATGTGTCCTCGGGAGCGCTTTCCTTCATATAAGAGTTTGTCCAGGCTTGTCCGTTGCTACAAAAAGGATTGTGCCATCTTGCTGCACCTTATTTACTTTTATTACTTGCTACTCGTTACAAATTACCTTATCACAAAACTATCTGTTACCGATAATTTCAGTGCTTGCAGAGAATACCTTACTGAATCCTACTTATCATTTCCTTCTGCTCCTCATTGGGTTCGACACTCTTACTTATCGAAAAGCTATGATAGATCCCCTACACTTGTGGGTCATCAAGACTCTTTTCTGGCGCCGTTTCCGGGGAGTGAAGCGCCTTTGGTAGGTGGAATTTGGTAAGAAAAAAATTCATATAGTGTGCTGAAATTTACTGTCAGTTGTTACTATGGAACATAATCCTTTGAGGGGTTTGTTCGGGGTATCTTCACCTCGTCCGAAACCACAATTAGCTACCCCTCAACCTACTGAACCTACTAAAAGTGTTTACTTTGAAATTCCTTCAGGTATGATAGAGAAACTGCTAGCTAATCCTTTTGGAGGAGATGGAACATTGCATCCCGATTTACACTTAATCTATGTGGATGAAGTTTGTGGATTATTTAAGCTTGCAGGTATGCCCGAGGATGTTATCAAGAAGAAGGTTTTCCCTTTATCTTTGAAGGGAGATGCATTGGCATGGTATAGGCTATGTGATGATATGGGATCATGGGACTATAAGCGATTGAAATTGGAATTTCACCAGAAGTTTTATCCTATGCATCTTGTTCATCGTGATCGTAATTATATATATAATTTTTGGCCTCGCGAAGGAGAAAGCATCGCTCAAGCTTGGGGGAGGCTTAAGCCAATGTTATATTCATGCCCCAATCATGAGCTCTCAAGAGAAATGATTATTCAAAATGTTTATGCTCGGCTTTCTCTCAGTAATCGCTCCATGCTCGATACTTCTTGTACTGGATCTCTTATGATGAAGACTATTGAATTCAAATGGGATTTATTGGAAAGAATTAAAAGCAACTCTGAAGATTGGGACCTCGACAAAGGTAAGGAGTCAGGTATAACACCTAAGTTTGATTGTGTTAAATCTTTTATGGATACCGATGCATTTCGTGAATTTAGCATTAAATATGGACTTGACTCTGAGATAGTAGCTTCCTTTTGTGAATCCTTTGCTACTCATGTTGATCTCCCTAAGGAGAAGTGGTTTAAATATATTCCTCCCATTGAAGTAAAAGTAGTTGCACCTATTAAAGTTGAAGAAAAGACTATCACTTATAATGATCCTGTTGTTCCTACTACTTATGTTGAGAAACCACCTTTCCCTGTTAGAATAAAGGATCATGCTAAAGTTTCAACTGTAGTCAACAAAAGTAATATTAGGACACACAAACCCCCTGAGCAAGTTAAATTTGAACCTAATATTGCTATGGTTAAAGATCTCTTGGCCGATAATATTGATGGGCATGCTATTTACTTCTATGATGAGACTGCTAGAATTGCTAGACCTGATACTAAAAATAAACATAGACCTGTTGTAGGCATGCCTGTTATTTCTGTTAAAATAGGAGATCATTGCTATCATGTCTTATGTGATATGGGTGCTAGTGCAAGTGCAATACCTGATTCCTTATACAAAGAAATTATGCATGATATTGCACCTGCTGAGATAGAAGATATCGATGTTACCATTGAGCTTGCCAATAGAGATACTATTTCACCAATTGGGATTGTTAGAGATGTTGAAGTCTTGTGTGGGAAGGTTAAATATCCTGCTGATTTTCTTGTTCTTGGTTCCCCACAAGATAGCTTTTGTCCCATTATATTTGGTAGACCCTTCTTGAATACTGTTAATGCTAAGATAGACTGCAATAAGGATATTGTTTCTGTTGGTTTAGGGGATATGTCTCATGAGTTTAAATTTGCTAAGTTTCGTAGACAACCCCGTGATGAGGAATTGCCTAGTAAAGATGAAATTATTGGTCTTGCTTCTATTTCCATGCCTCCTACTGATCCTTTAGAACAATATTTGCTAGACCATGAAAACGATATGTTTATGAATGAAAGAAGGGAAATAGATGAAGTATTCTTTAAACAGGGACCTATTCTGAAACACAACTTGCCTGTTGAAATCCTAGGGGATCCTCCTCCACCCAAGGGTGATCCCATGTTTGAGCTTAAACTATTCCCTGATACTCTTAAATATGCTTGTCTTGATGAAAAGAATATATATCCTGTTATTATTAGTGCTAACCTTTCAGAGCATGAAAAAGAGAGATTATTGAAAACTCTGAAGAAGCACTGTGCTGCTATTGGATATACTCTTGATGATCTTAAGGGCATTAGCCTCACTCTATGTCAACACAAAATAAATTTGGAGAAAGATGCCAAACCAGTTATTGATCACCAACGACGGCTAAATCCTAAGATGGAAGAAGTGGTAAGAAAGGAAATATTAAAACTTCTGGAGGCAGGTATAATTTATCCCGGTGTTGATAGTCAGTGGGTAAGTCCTGTCCATTGTGACCCTAAGAAGGGAGGTATTACTGTCGTTCCTAATGATAAAGATGAATTGATTTCGCAAAGAATCATTACAGGTTATAGGATGGTAATTGATTTCCGCAAATTAAATAAAGTTACTAAAAAGATCATTACCCTTTGCCTTTCATTGATCAAATGGTAGAAAGATTATCCAAACATACACATTTTTGCTTTCTAGATGGTTACTTTGGCTTCTCTCAAATACCTGTGTCAGCTGAGGATCAAGAAAAGACCACTTTTACTTGCCCTCTTGGTACCTTTGCTTATAGACGTACGCCTTTTGGTTTATGTAATGCACCTGCTACCTTTCAAAGATGCATGATGGCTATATTCTCTGACTTTTGTGAAAAGATTTGTGAAGTTTTCATGGATGATTTCTCTGTTTATAGATCCTCTTTTGATGATTGCTTGAGCAACCTTGATCGAGTTTTGCGGAGATGTGAAGAAACTAACCTTGTCTTGAATTGGGAGAAGTGCCACTTTATGGTTAATGAAGGTATTGTCTTGGGGCATAAAATTTCTAAAAGAGGTATTGAAGTTGACAAAGCTAAAGTTGATGCTATTGAAAAGATGCCGTGTCCCAAGGACATCAAAGGTATAAGAAGTTTCCTTGGTCATGCCGGTTTTTATAAGGAGCTTCATTAAGGACTTCTCAAAAATTTACCGGCCTCTGACTAACCTATTACAAAAAGATATTTCTTTTGTCTTTGATGATGATTGTGTAGAAGCATTTGAAATACTAAGAAAGCTTTGATTTCTGCACCTATTGTTCAGCCACCTGATTGGAATTTGCCCTTTGAAATTATGTGTGATGCTAGTGATTATGCTGTAGGTGCTGTTCTAGGACAAAGAGTTGATAAGAAATTAAATGTTATCCAATATGCTAGTAAAACTCTAGAAAATGCCCAGAGAAATTATGCTACTACTGAAAAGGAATTCTTAGCAGTTGTATTTGCTTGTGATAAGTTCAGACCTTATATTGTTGACTCTAAAGTAACTATTTACACTGATCATGCTGCTATTAGATATCTTATGGAAAAGAAGGATGCTAAACCTAGACTTATTAGATGGGTTCTCCTGCTACAAGAATTTGATTTGCACATTATTGATAGAAAGGGAGCTGAGAATCCCGTTGCAGACAACTTGTCTAGGTTAGAGAATGTTCTTGATGACACACTACCTATTGATGATAGCTTTCCCAGTGAACAATTAAATGTCATAAATGCTTCTTGTACTGCTCCATGGTATGCTGATTATGCTAATTACATTGTTGCTAAATTTATACCACCTAGTTTCACATACCAGCAAAAGAAAAAGTTCTTCTATGATTAAAGCCATTACTTTTGGGATGACCCACACCTTTATAAAGAAGGAGTTGATGGTGTTATTAGACGTTGTGTACCTGAGCATGAACAGGAACATATCTTACACAAGTGTCACTCCGAAGCTTATGGAGGACACCATGCTGGAGACAGAACTGCACATAAGGTATTGCAATCTGGTTTTTATTGGCCTACTCTCTTCAAGGATGCCCGTAAGTTTGTCTTGTCTTGTGATGAATGTCAAAGAATTGGTAATATTAGTAGACATCAAGAAATGCCTATGAATTATTCACTTGTTATTGAACCATTTGATGTTTGGGGCTTTGTTTATATGGGACCTTTTCCTTCTGCTAATGGGTATACACATATTTTAGTTGCTGTTGATTACGTTACTAAGTGGGTAGAGGCTATCCCAACTAGTAGTGCTGATCATAACACCTCTATTAAGATGCTTAAAGAAGTTATTTTTCCGAGGTTTGGAGTCCCTAGATATTTAATGACTGATGGTGGTTCACATTTTATTCATGGTGCCTTTCGTAAAATGCTTTCTAAGTATGATGTTAATCATAGAATTGCATCTCCTTATCACCCATAGTATAGTGGTCAAGTAGAATTGAGTAATAGAGAGCTCAAATTAATTTTGCAAAAGACCGTTAATAGATCTCGGAAGAATTGGTCCAAGAAACTTGACAATGCATTATGGGCTTATAGAACTGCATATAAAAATCCTATGGGTATGTCTCCTTATAAAATGGTTTATGGTAAAGCTTGTCACCTACCTCTCGAACTAGAACATAAGGCATATTGGGCTATCAAAGAGCTCAACTATGATTTCAAACTTGCCGATGAGAAGAGGTTATTTGACATTAGCTCACTTGATGAATGGAGAACCCAAGCCTATGAAAATGTCAAGCTGTTTAAAGAAAAAGTTAAAAGATGGCATGATAAAAGGATACAAAAGCGTGAGTTTAATGTAGGTGATTATGTATTTCTATACAACTCTCGTTTAAGTTTTTTCTGTAGGAAAACTTCTCTCTAAATGGGAAGGCCCTTACATCATCGAGGAGGTCTATCGTTCCGGTGCCATAAAAATCAACAACTTCAAAGGCACAAATCCGAAGGTGGTGAACGGTCAAAGAATCAAACATTATATCTCAGGTAATCCCATAAATGTTTAAACTAATATTATTGAAACCGTAACCCCGGAGGAATACATAAGGGACACTTTCCGGAACGTTTCAGACTCCGAAAAGGAATAGGTACATGGTACGATAAGTAAACCGACTCCAAAACAGTTCTAATGGCAATTTTTCTCCGTTTGGAATATTTAAGAAAATAGGAAAATAAGAAGCAGACCGGAAAGGACACGGGGCTTCCACGAGGTGGAGGGCCTGCCCTACCCCCCTGGGCGCGCCCCCTGCCTCGTGGGCACCTCGTGTGCTCTCCGGACTCCGTTTTCTTGCACGTACTTCTTTTAGTCAGTGAAAATTCATTATATAATCTCCTGAAGGTTTTGACCTTCGTATCACGCAAATATCTCCTATCTTTGTTGCAAGCTATTTCTGCCGCAGATCAGAGCAAGATGTCCTCTCAAGAGTCAGTCGGGGAGAGTCAGGTGTCTCATCCGACACCAGGTCCAGGGGCAAACAACGATGCCCATCACTTTGGGCCCTCAACGAAGGAAGAGATGGAAGTTGACTTGAAAAGGATAGATGCCATGGAGGAGGATCAAGAAGTTACTTCTCGTTTCCGGGCAGGATTCATGATGGGGGAACTACAGAGCTCAGCTATTCCAAACTCGGTCATCCCTTCCAATGTTAGATTTCTCTCTTATGAAAATATGAAAAAGAGTGTTACTTGTTCTCCCGTAGCTATGCAACATCCTTGGGTGAAAGGAGCTTTAGCCGTCACTGGCAAGCTCCGTAAGGAAATAATGAACCTCAAGCAGCAAGTCAATAAGCTTGAGGAAGAGAATCATATCCCGAGGGGCATCATCGCCAAGAATATCACATCACCACCCCCGAAGAAGGAGACATAATCACATGGGTATGGGCACTCCCCTTGGCAACTGCCAAGCTTGGGGGAGTGCCCCAATATCGTATCACCATCACAACTTTTATATTTACTGTTTTTCTTAGTTCGATCCTTTTGGTAATATCTTGATCTAGTAGAATAAAGTTTTAGTATGATCTAGTTGTGAGTTTTGCTTTATGATCCTTCTATGTAATCAAGTTCGTGAGCTATATATAATAAAGATTAGTGTTGAGTCAAGGGCTTGATTACCTTGCTATGATCTTGAGGGAATAAAATAAAAGAGAAGAAATAAAAAGAAATAAAGAGATCATATGGATCTTATATGGAGAGTAATGAGCCCACATATAAAGAGTATGATGAATAAAAGTTGTTGAGAGTTGACAAACATAGTTTTGGTCATCGTTACAATTAATAGGTAGTAATAAAGAAAGAGAGGTCTTCACATATAAATATACTATCTTGGTTACGATTGTGAGAACTCATTAAAGTATGATATGCTAAAGAGTTGACGTTGGACAAGGAAGACAACGTAATGGGTTATATTTTCTTACATCTGAGATAAATTATATTGTCATGGATCATCCAACATGTTGAGCTTGCCTTTCCCTCTCATGCTAGCCAAGTTCTTTGCACCAAGTAGAAATACTACTTGTGCTTCTGTGGGGGATATGACTACCAGATATGACCCGCCCAGGAGGGGCCGGGTCAACCACAATGGCGGGTTACTTAAATAAAAGCCCAAAGAGTATACAAGGTGACGGTTTACCATAAGGCTTATAATAGGCCCGAGCCCAGAGGTTGCTTAAGGCCCGTAAGTATAAACCGCCATGTATGAATAAGACTTGTAAAGTAAGGCATGTAAGAGATGTCACCGAGCCGGACACATTGTATGAGCCGGCCGGGACTCTATAGGCCGCAGGGCATCAACCCGTGTATATAAGGGGACAACCCAGCGGTGGCTTAGGGCAAGAAACAACAGATCGAGAGCCAAGCTAGCGTATTCGCTCCTTGGTCATCTTGAAAGTGCAACTATCCCTAGGTGGTTTTGGTAATTCATAACAACATATAGCTCACTAAGCTAATACTATTCCAAGATGATTATTTCAGGAAAGCTCAATGATTGGCATGGCGTGGATGTGAAAGTGGAACCCTCAAAATGCTAAGGACAAAGGATTGGCTCAAGCTCAAAAGCTCAAGACTCTTCATTTTATATTTTAGTGATCCAAGATCACATTGAGTCTTTAGGAAAAGCCAATACTATCAAGGAGGGATGAGGTGTTGCTTAATGAGCCTCTTGCTTCATGTGCTTAGTGATATGCTCCAAAACCCTCAACTACTTTCCCATATCCACATTTGACCTAAACCCTAAGCCAAACTCGGTCATACCGATTCTTCCTATCCGGCGCCACCGAGTTTCATTTGTCAAAAGCCACTGCCAAACCCTAGCGGTTCTACCGATAGGGATCTCGGTCTCACCGAGATGGAATTGCAAACTCTCTGTTTCCCTTTCGTAACTTTTCGGTCTCACCGTAAGAGCGAATCGGTCCCACCGAGATTGCAATGTAAATTCAGTGTTTCCTTTTTGTAACTTTTTGGTCTCACCAAAAGAGCAAATCGGTCCCACCGAGTTTGCCTGACCAACTCTCTGGTTAGCTAATTACCAAATTCGGTCTCACCGAGTTTGTGTAATCGGTCTCACCGAGATTACGTTATGCCCAAACCCTAACCATATCGGTCCTACCGAGTTGCATGTCAGTCCCACCGAAAATCTCTAACGGTCACTAGGTTTACATTTTCGGTCCGACCGAGTTTGTTGATTCGGTCCCACCGAGATTGGAAAACTGTGTGTAACAGTTGGATTTTGTGTGGAGGCTATATATACCCCTCCACCTCCTCTTCATTCGAGAAGAGAGCCATCAGAACACACACACAATTCCAACTCATATGTTCTGAGAGAGAACCACCTACTCATGTGTTAAGACCAAGATATTCCATTCCTACCATATGAATCTTGATCTCTAGCCTTCCCCAAGTTGCTTTCCACTCAAATATTCTTTCCACAAAATCCAAATCCTATGAGAGAGAGTTGAGTGTTGGGGAGACTATCATTTGAAGCACAAGAGCAAGGAGTTCATTACCTACGCACCATTTGTTACTTCTTGGAGAGTGGTGTCTCCTAGATTGGCTAGGTGTCACTTGGGAGCCTCCGACAAGATTGTGGAGTTGAACCAAGGAGTTTGTAAGGGCAAGGAGATCGCCTACTTCATGAAGATCTACCGCTAGTGAGGCAAGTCCTGTGTGGGCGATGGCCATGGTGGGACAGACAAGGTTGCTTCTTCGTGGACCCTTTGTGGGTGGTTGCTTCTTCGTGGACCCTTCGTGGGTGGATCCCTGTGTGGACTCGTGCAACCGTTACCCTTTGTGGGTGGAGCCCTGTGTGGACTCGCGCAACCGTTACCCTTTGTGGGTTGAAGTCTCCATCAACGTGGATGTAGGATAGCACCACCTATCCGAACCACGGGAAAAACATCCGTGTCTCCAATTGCGTTTGAATTCTCCAAACCCTTCCCTTTACATTCTTGCAAGTTGCATGCTTTACTTTCCGCTGCCAATATACTCTTTGCATGCTTGCTGGAATCGTGTGATGATTGCTTGACTTGTCCTACAATAGCTAAAATCTGCCAAGAACTAAAATTGGGAAAAGGTTAAGTTTTTATTTGGTCAAGTAGTCTAATCACCCCCCCTCTAGACATACTTTTGATCCTACAAGTGGTATCAGAGCCAGGTTTCCATTTGCTTTGATCTCCATAGCTTTTGGTGGTCATATCCTTGGTTTCACAACCTAGGAGAGTATGGCGTCTAGCGAGGGAAATTATCACCGTAGAGGTCCTTACTTTGATGGTACTAATTTTGCTAGTTGGAAGCATAAAATGAAAATGCATATTCTTGGACATAACCCCGCCGTTTGGGCTATTGTGTGTGTTGGTTTGCAAGGTGACTTCTTTGATGGGAAAGAACCAAACCGTGAAGCTACCGAGGATGAGTTGAAGATGTTGCAATACAATGCTCAAGCTTGTGATATTCTCTTCAACGGATTGTGCCCCGAAGAATTCAACAAAATCAGCCGTCTTGAGAATGCAAAGGAAATTTGGGACACTTTGATTGATATGCACGAAGGTACCGACTCCGTCAAGGAATCCAAGTTGGATGTGCTTCAAAGTCAACTTGACAAGTTCAAGATGAAGGATGGGGAAGGTGTCGCTGAAATGTACTCTAGGCTTGCTCTCATCACAAATGAGATTGCCGGCTTAGGAAGTGAAGAGATGACCGATAGATTCATCATCAAGAAGATTCTAAGAGCCTTGGATGGAAAATATGATACCGTGTGCACATTGATCCAAATGATGCCAAATTACAAAGATCTCAAGCCAACGGAAGTGATTGGAAGAATTGTTGCTCATGAGATGTCACTTAAGGATAAAGAGGAACTTCACAACAAGTCAAGTGGTGCCTATAAAGCCTCATGTGAAGCCCCCACATCATCAAGTGAGAAACAAGACCTGAATGAAGAATTGAGCTTAATGGTGAAGAACTTCAACAAGTTCTACAAGAGTAGAAGCAAAGATAGAAGCTTCAAGTCAAGGTCCTACAATGACAAAAGATCTTCTAGTCGAGAGTGAAACTGCTACAGTTGTGGAGGACCCGGACACTATTCCAATGAGTGTACGGCTCCCTACAAGAGAAGAAAAGATTCTCCAAAAAGAAGAAGCAAAGAATCACCACCAAGAGAGAGAAGGAGTAGAGATGATCGTTATGAACGAAGATACTCACGGAGAAGCAAGGATTCGGAAAGGAAGGAAAAATCATCAAGGAGCTACACAAGACGAAGACATCAAGCTCATGTTGGTGAATGGGTATCCGGCTCTGACTCCGACAGCCACTCCGAGAGAAGTTATCACTCCGACTCGGAAGATACTCAAGATGAAGGTGTTGCCGGTCTAGCGCTTGTGTCAACCAACTCCTACGACATATTTGACTCACCAAATGAAGGAATTGGAAGATGCTTCATGGCCAAAGGTCCTAAGGTAACACACCCCGAGTATGTTGATTTCAATAGTGATGAAGATGACTTGTTAGGTGATGATTTGCTTGTTGACAACTCTAGTGATGAATACTATGATGAAACGTTAATTAATCATGCTAATCAAGATAAAACGAATGACAATGATAAGGAGAAGATTGAGGCTCTAACTAAAGAACTAAACACTCTTAAGTTAGCTCATGAAACTATCTTCGAAGATCATCGAGAACTTTTAAGAGCTCATGAGAAATTACGCTTTGAAAAGCTCAATCTTGAGCAAGAGCATGAGTTCTTAAAAGCAATCAATGATGATCTCCGCAAGAAAAGTTCTTCTTACATTGCCAAGCGTTTACTCTTATCCACTTACATGCCTCAAGTCAAGTCTAGTAAGAAGAACAAGAAAGATTCTTCCTCTAGTAGTAACAATGATCATGCTAAATCCAATATTGTTGCTTCTAGTAGTTCTCTTGATTCCACTAATGATTCTCTTAGCCAAGTTACACTTGAGCAAGAAAATAGCTTATTGAAGGGAATTATAGAGAAAGGAGTTTACAAAAGCCTTGCCGGGAGTAAGCAATTCGAGGAAATTGTGCGCAAGCAAGGAATGCACCAGAAGAATCAAGGTGTTGGTTTTGAACGAAAGTTCAATGCCAATGGAGTTGAGTGGGAAGAAGATCAATACCCCAAGACAAAGTTTGTTCCTCAACAAGAGAAGTATGATACTTCTTTCAAGGGGACACAAGCTCAAGATGATCTTCCACCACAAGACTACAAGCAAAAATGCAAGGACAAGCTTCAAGAGGAAATTGATGCATTTGAAGAAGCTCCTAAGACCTTAGTCAAGTGGATTTCCAAGACTACTTCAAGTTCCACTTCATCAAGTACGACTACAACTCCAAGGATTCCCATCAAGATGGTGTGGATCCAAAAGAACAAGTGCAATCAACTTCCACATCTTGCACTAGTTCAAGGAGTCACATACCCTCTTGTTGGTAAGACAAGGGACAAGTTAACCTAAAAGTTTTCATGGACATCATCTTGTGTGTGCATCACTCTATGTCTATGGATATCCTTGTTTGTTCCTTGTGGGACTAACCCATGTAGGTATTGAAAGTGCAATTCACTCAAATGGATAGCTCCAAGTGATCTACATCAACATTGGGCATCCACATCTTCAACATCTACATGAAGTCATCATCGACAAAACCCGAGGTTAGTTCATCCCTCTAAGGGGGGATATCACATCTAGGGGGAGCTTTACTCTAAGACTTGAGCTAAAGCAACTCTAAAGATGTGAACACAACAATGCTTTATGTAAAAGTGGTAACCCCACTTGAGCTTAAACGATGAGTATGACCTATGATCAAGTGTTCTCACTTGACTCCTAAGTCAATATACTCATATATAGATGACCTAGTCATCGCAAATTGCTTGATAGATGCTAGAATTGGTTGTGCATGCCTTGTCACATATTTCATTTGCCATCTTATTGTGTGAGCACGCTGGTTGCATATTTTACTCATTCGAGGACATCCACTTGTTGTTTTGATTGTTTGGTTTTATTTCCTTTTGCCAAGTGGATGGACAAGAGTGCCTAAGAACCTCCTCTAGCTATCTATGCTTTTCTCGTCTCAAACTCTATTCATGCTGCATCATAAAATTTGATCAAGTCAGATTTGAACCACTCTGTGTGAGGAGTGCTCGGAGTCCCCGATTCGTCATAGACTTAAACTTCCAAAACCTCTTTATGATTCTCGGTCTGACCGATACCCCACTTTCGGTCTTACCGAGATCATTAAGTTGATCTAGGTTTTCGATCTCGGTGCAACCGATTTGAACCCTTCGGTCACACCGAGTTTCAGTAACTGCCTGCAGTTATGAATCTCGGTGCCACCGAGTTGTTCCATTCGGTCACACCGATAGGGTCGGGCTATATATAGTCACGTGCAAAATTTTGGAAATTTCTCTGAACCCCTTCGCCCGCGCGATAGCGTGCTCTGCCAACGTGGTCTCCGGATCGTTTCCTCGCCGCCAGCCGCCTCCAGTCGCTGGTCTCTGTCGCCGTCAACAGGAATTCTACCCCGCCGTTGTCGCTGTAGCGAGTCTCCGCCGAACTAGGGTATGGACTCGATCTTTGTGCTATTCTCCAATCCAATTCTTAGCACATTGTGATAATCATGATTCTTGCCACGATTGAAACACTCCTATCCAGTCAATGCGCTCGTAGATTAGGTTTGATTCGAAAATTTTAGGGTTAGGTTTCCGCCGAAACCATCTCGGACCCACCGAGTTGAAAAACTCGGTCCCACCGATTTGGCCGATGCCATTGCACAAGTGAGACTCGGTCTGACCGAGAATTAATTATTGGTGTGACCGATTTTGGAACTCTATGGAACCCCAGCAGTCTCGGTGCCACCGAACTGTGACTCGATCTGACCGAGTTCACTAGTTTAGGTGCCAAAACTGCTTCGGTATCACCGAGTTTAAAAAACGGTAGATCCGAGATGATTTCAGTGGGAAACTAAAACTAAGTTTTTGGATCATTCTTTTGCAAAAAAAATCTCTGCATTTTGTGATGCTCATCCACTCTACCTCATCTATAAACTATTCACAGGGTCAGCAGTCAGCTTGTTCATCATGTCAGACCAGAGTGACAGCCAGAATGTGTCAGAACAGCAAGTGGTGATGAGTGAGGGCACTAGTCCCTCCAGCTCTTCAGATGATGGCAGCAGAAGTACCCCAAGCAATCTGCCAAAAGCTGCCACTAGACAGAGGAAGAAGAGAACTTCAGATTCTGAAGATGAAGATTATGTGGCAGAGGAAGAGGCCACATCAAAGAGAGTTGAGCCAGCTCAAGGCACAAAGCCAGGACTGAAGATCAAAAGGCCAGCAGGCAGGCAGCCTATGTCGAAGGCTAGAGCTTCAACTGAACAGCCTGCACTCAAAGATCCAGTTGCTGCTGAAGGCAAGAAGAGGAAGGAAAGGGTCAAGAAGACCGTAGCCAGAGTGCTTGGAAAGGCTTCCATCATGGAAGAGGAAGAGGAAGAAGAGGTTGCTGCACCAGCACCTAAGGCACCCAAGCTAATGGGTGATGCTATCAAATCAGGGGCTACTGCATCTAAGCCCAAGGCTGCATCAAAGGTCAAGAAAGCACCAAAGAGAAATACAAGGAGCATACCTGCTGCTGAAAAGAACAAGGCCCCAGTGCCTGAAGTTGCTGAAGAAGAGGATGAAGAGCAAGTTCTCAGAAAACTCAAGCCCAATATCCCAGACCACAATGATGCTCATCCTGTGGCTGAGGACATGAAGCTCAGGAGAGACTCAGGGCTGAGGAAGTGGAGAGAAGCAGACCCATATGCTTCAAGGAGAAGGACTGCTGTGGACTACAGATTTCACACCAAGGAATAGCAGGACTTCTATGAGACAGTGCTGCTAGATAAGAAGCCCATAGTTTGTGACATGAGATGGGTCGACTGGACCTACATGAAGGAAAATGAGGAACACTACCCTGGAGTGTATGACAGCTTTAGTGCATGTGGAGTTGCAGATTTTGTTGGGAAGAAGCTCACAAAGTGGAACGAGGAGCTAATCATGCAGTTCTACTCCACAACACACTTCTACCCAGATGGAAGGATCACATGGATGTCTGAAGGTACGAGGTACAAATCAAATATTGAGGAATGGGCAAAGTTGATCAATGCCCCATAGGAGCAAGCAGATGACTTGGACATTTATGCCAAGAAGAAGATGGACCACAACTCTATGTCCAACATGTACAAGGAAATTCCAAACGAGGCACTTGAGACTTTCAAGTTTGGGTATGTGCATTATCTTCTGTCAGGGCTGCCAACAATCAATTGGATACTGAGGCACACCTTATTGCCCAAGTCTGGAGATCACAAGATGATCAGAGGCCATGCGATCAATTTGCTACATATCTTTGATGTGCCATAAAAATTCAAGGTGATGAGCCTCATGGTAGAGACTATCAAGAGAACAACAGCTGATCAGAAGAGGAGCTGTGGTTATGCCCCTCAGATTCAGGAGCTCATCAACTCAAAGATGGGCACGGGCATATACTTATTGGACAAGGAACACCTGCCCATCCGTCCAGATTTTGAGGACAATCAAGTAGTCATGACTGAGAATGAGCCATCATCTGCCCAAGCACAAGCCAAGAAGGAGAAAGCAAGGAAGGAGAAAGCTGCCAAGATGCCAACTCAAGAGGAGGCATCTGAATATTTCTTGATGACCAAACAAGAGCAGCTTGGTTACCTGATTGCATCCACCCTGCGGATTGAGAAAGGACTAGCCACCCTAACTCAGAACCAGGCAAGCTTAGAAAGGATCATGGAACAAAAGTTCTATGACTTGGATGTCAAGGTGACAGAGATTCAGACTGCAGTGGAGCAGCTCCAGGATGACATGCAGGAGAGGAGAGGCAGGACTACCGCTGATGCCTTTGCCAGAGTGCCACGAGGTCCGAGGTCGTCTGCCGTGCCAGTTGCTGACACCAGAGCCACCACTTCAGCACCAGCTACAGCCTCAGTTCCACCAGCTCCAGCATCTACTTCAGCTCCAACTCCAGCGTCTACTTCAGCGTCTATGGAAGCCTTCGTCCTTGGAGTGATCCGGACTCCACCGCCACCTGAAGATCAAGCCTGAGCGTCGATCTAGCACTATGCATTTTCTAGGAACTTTTTGGTAACTTGTTGCCAAAGGGGGAGAAAAATGTATAGATCATAGGCTTCGAGAGAGAGAGTGTTGCTTTTTTCTCTCTTGCTTTATTTGGTGGTTTTTCGAACTTTGTTTGCTTTTGAGTGCTTGAGATACTACGTCATTATCTGTGAGACATTGATGATCATGTGTTTGATCATAAGCTACACTTAATGTTTGCTTAATGCTATTATCTTATCTATCTTATGTGATCATTCACTATTCTTGGTGATGAGTGCATGTATTTCATTCTTATCATTTTAAGCGCTCCACCAAGATGTATGTGACATGGAAGAGTAACCCATGACTCTAACTCCTTGCGCATTTGCAGTCCAAAGCAAATTTTAAATATGCACAAATTTAGGGGGAGCTCTTACTTATCACATACTTCTCAAAGCGACGATATATTTCATGCTTATTATCATTTGTCGAAGCTTTGATCTATATGTTGTCATCAATTACCAAAAAGGGGGAGATTGAAAGTGCAACTATCCCTAGGTGGTTTTGGTAATTCATAACAACATATAGCTCATTGAGCTAATACTATTCCAAGATGATTATTTCAGGAAAGCTCAATGATTGGCATGGCATGGATGTGAAAGTGGAACCCTCAAAATGCTAAGGACAAAGGATTGGCTCAAGCTCAAAAGCTCAAGACTCTTCATTTTATATTTTAGTGATCCAAGATCACATTGAGTCTTTAGGAAAAGCCAATACTATCAAGGAGGGATGAGGTGTTGCTTAATGAGCCTCTTGCTTCATGTGCTTAGTGATATGCTCCAAAACCCTCAACTACTTTCCCATATCCACATTTGACCTAAACCCTAAGCCAAACTCGGTCATACCGATTATTCCTATCCGGCGCCACCGAGTTTCATTTGTCAAAAGCCACTGCCAAACCCTAGCATTTCGGTTCTACCGATAGGGATATCGGTCTCATCGAGATGGGATTGCAAACTCTCTGTTTCCCTTTCGTAACTTTTCGGTCTCACTGAAAGAGCGAATCGGTCCCACCGAGATTGCAATGTAAATTTAGTGTTTCCTTTTTGTAACTTTTCGGTCTCACCGAAAGAGCAAATCGGTCCCACCGAGTTTGCCTGACCAACTCTCTGGTTAGCTAATTACCAAATTCGGTCTCACCGAGTTTGTGTAATCGGTCTCACCGAGATTACGTTATGCCCAAACCCTAACCATATTGGTCCTACCGAGTTGCATGTCAGTCCCACCGAAAATCTCTAACGGTCACTAGGTTTACATTTTCGGTCCGACCGAGTTTGTTGATTCGGTCCCACCGAGATTGGAAAACTGTGTGTAACGGTTGGATTTTGTGTGGAGGCTATATATACCCCTCCACCTCCTCTTCATTCGAGAAGAGAGCCATCAGAACACACACACAATTCCAACTCATATGTTCTGAGAGAGAACCACCTACTCATGTGTTGAGACCAAGATATTCCATTCCTACCATATGAATCTTGATCTCTAGCCTTCCCCAAGTTGCTTTCCACTCAAATCTTCTTTCCACAAAATCCAAATCCTATGAGAGAGAGTTGAGTGTTGGGGAGACTATCATTTAAAGCACAAGAGCAAGGAGTTCATTACCTACACACCATTTGTTACTTCTTGGAGAGTGGTGTCTCCTAGATTGGCTAGGTGTCACTTGGGAGCCTCCGACAAGATTGTGGAGTTGAACCAAGGAGTTTGTAAGGGCAAGGAGATCGCCTACTTCGTGAAGATCTACCGCTAGTGAGGCAAGTCCTGTGTGGGTGATGGCCATGGTGGGATAGACAAGGTTGCTTCTTCGTGGACCCTTTGTGGGTGGTTGCTTCTTCGTGGACCCTTTGTGGGTGGAGCCCTGTGTGGACTCGCGCAACCGTTACCCTTTGTGGGTGGAGCCCTGTGTGGACTCGCGCAACCGTTACCCTTTGTGGGTTGAAGTCTCCATCAACGTGGATGTAGGATAGCACCACCTATCCGAACCACGGGAAAAACATCCGTGTCTCCAATTGCGTTTGAATTCTCCAAACCCTTCCCTTTACATTCTTGCAAGTTGCATGCTTTACTTTCCGCTGCCAATATACTCTTTGCATGCTTGCTGGAATCGTGTGATGATTGCTTGACTTGTCCTACAATAGCTAAAATCTGCCAAGAACTAAAATTGGGAAAAGGTTAAGTTTTTATTTGGTCAAGTAGTCTAATCACCCCCCCCCCTCTAGACATACTTTCGATCCTACACATCTAAACCTAGCAATACCACATCAATTGGACTAGGCTTTACCTTCATCGCAAGTGGCCGAACCAGTATAAACCTCTTGTGTCCTTTGTCATGATTAACCCCTTTAAGCTTCCTAGTTGCGATGGCTCCACGACTAAGTCCTTTCACTAGGACATCTGCCGTGACAATTCCACAACAGTTGGCGCCCACCGTGGGGCCAACGCACGGTGGATTTGAGTTCTTGAAGGGCAGCTTCGAAGGGCTCAAAGGATACGCTGTGGGCCGGATGACCAAGAGTCATCGCGGCAAGCTCTACATCGACGATGCAGGCTGGGGCCCGACGCCGGCTCAATCGAGTACGGGTACCGGGTCCCCTTCGGCAGAATCCACCTCTTCATCGGCCGGATCGGTGCGCCGGGCCCTGAGCCGAACATCTGCACCGACCTCATCGAGACGGCTCAGCGTGCGAGACCCGCCCGGACTCATCCCGCCGTGAGGCGTGCCTTCGTGGGTTGCATCCATGGAGGGGAACTTTCTGAAGGATATGTGGATGGCGGTGAGATGGCCATCCACTCAGACTGTGAGTCGTCAACAAGTGAGACAGATTCTTTGTATCAACTACAAGATGGCGGGCTTGGGGGCTATTCCGATGGCAGCAGTACTCCGGACCCCTTTGAGCCGCCGAACAGAGCGGGGATCTTCATGACTGGTACGCAGCCTGCTCAAAACTCTATGGCTGTGGCAGCAATAACCACCCGGTCAGCAGCGGCCAGGGCAGGAGGCCCCGCGCACCCGCCGGCTCAGGTGCTGATGGATCTCATGGATAGGATGACGGCCCTGTTGACTGCCGTGATTGAACCGGTGGATCAGGCCTAGCATGATGCAGAGGTGGCACGGTTGCGTGAGGAGGTAGCACAAGCCAAGGAAAACTTGGCAGCGGAGGACATTAGGATGGCTGTAGAGCGGGTGGCTTTGGATGCTCGGGCTCAATAGCTTCAATCAGAGGCCTTTCGGCTCACGATGGATCTGAACGCATCAAACGAGGTCATGAGGAGAAGGCATCAGAAGACTCAATCACGTTTGTCTCTGACTTACGATCCTAGGAACCTCTTCAACACACCCGGTGCAGGTCCCAGTAACCCGCCGGAGGCGAACCGGATTGCAACACCCGGGGCTGGGGCACCGGTTCAGCCACAAACTATGGAACCCCCTAGTGTGAATACTGCTCTGCCTCATTATACACCGACACCACCGGGTCATTTTTCTAACCCTTTGGAGAATCTGATCGCTGCATCAGCACGTTTGGCGGCTCTCCTGATGGAAGGCGACTCTCCGACAGTGATCGAAACGCGAAGGGTTAGAGAACTTCTTTAGACGGCTCTAGCACAGTAGGAGGCATACTCTTATAGTCGAGACAGGATTCATTCGACCCTCGCCCAAGCAGGAGCCTGAGTTATAGCAGGCATATGGATTCAGCAGCCGTATCAAGCAACACCCAGCGCCGTAACCAGCCGCGCATGCATGACCCGACGCATGATGGAGCTCTTAACTTGGTTGACCAGGATAGGATCCACCAAGAGGCTGAGCGGGCGGTTCAACGGGCAGCTGAGCAGGCGGCTCACCAAGCTTTTCCGGTTTATCCGACGACCTCTGTTGAAGCAGGTGTGGCCACAAGGACAGGAGGTGTCCCTTATTTGGTGCCGGCTCTACGTAATGAGCGCTTGCCAAAGGATTTCAAGGGGCCTTGGAAGGTGCCTAATTACACAACCGACTTACAACCCGGGGCATGGATTGAAAGTTATGAGATGGCCATGGAATTGCTGGAGGTCAGTGACGCAGCAATGGCTAAGTACTTCACTATGATGCTGGATGGAACGGCCCGCACTTGGTTAAAGGGACCGCCCCCTAATTCCATTGGTTCCTGGGACGAGTTAAAGGCCCGGTTTATTCAGAACTTCAAAGATACATGCAAGCAGCCCATGTCGATTGTGGACTTGACTAATTGCAAGCAAGAAAAAGGTGAGTCCATGACCCATTGGGTGCGCTGGGTGAAGGAAATAATATATTTGTTTGATAAAATGGATGCTGGCTCGGCGATCTTAATGTTGGAGAAAAATTGCCGTTTTGAACCTCTGAAACAGAAGCTAGGGCAGCTCAAGCACGATTGTAATGACATGGGCCAGCTGATGGCGGCTCTAGTCAAATATGCCGATTCAGACAGTACCAAGGATCCCGCATATGATGAAGAGAATAAAGGGAAGGGAAAGAAGAACGGCAATGCTAAGGGTCTTCAGCATAACCCGACAAATCAAGGAGGTAATAATAAACGTAAGGCTGACGATAGCTTGGAGTTTGTGGCGAATGCGCAAGGCAACAATCAACGACGTAAGGGGAGGCCACCCCCATGATCAGGCGGGTCAGGTCCCACCCTCGAGCAGTTGCTAAATGAGCCCTGTCCAAGACACGACACCCGGGAGAAGCCGGCCACCCATCTATGGAAAGACTGTAGGATCATGAAGGCTTTCAAGAATTCTAACATGTTCGACGGTAGTCATGGACCTGGCGGTGGCTTAGGCGGTGGCAGTTTTCATGGCCCGGGCGGCAATTCAGGCGGTGGCGGCTTTCATGGCCAGGGCCCTCAAGGTAATCAAGGTGGTTATAATCAGCAATCTGGCCAAGGAGGTCAGTAGCAGCAGCAATCCGGGTTTCAGAGTAACCCAAAGCAGCTAAGTAGTGGGCAGTATCATGTGTTCACCACCAGTTTATGCAAAGGGACCAGAAACTTCATAAGAGAGCAGTCAAAGCTGTTGAGCCGGCGGTTCCTCGTTATTTGAGATGGTCTGAGCAGCCTATTCTGTGGAGTAGGGAGGATCACCCTCCCCGGGTTGACAATCCGGGTCATCTGGCTTTGGTGGTGGCGCCTCAGGTTGGTGGATATAAATTCACTAAAGTATTCATGGACGGAGGCACTAGCATCAACATCCTCTATTATGAGACATTCCGTCGCATGGGGTTGACTGACAAAAGTCTTAAGACGTTAAACACTGTTTTTCATGGAGTGGTGCCTGGTAAGTCGGCATACCCAGTGGGTAAGATTGAGCTGGAGGTAGCTTTTGGAGATGAGCATGATTCTAGGGCTGAGAAATTAACCTTTGAGGTGGTCAAAATCAAGAGCCCGTATCACGCCCTGTTTGGACGACCGACTTATGCAAAATTCATGGCACGGCCGTGTTATGTTTATCTGCAGCTCAAGATGCCAGGTTATAAAGGTACTATCATAGTACATGGAAGTCGGAAGATAGCCTTAGAGTGTGAGGAAGGCGATGCTGCTCATGTGGAGTCTGTTTGCGTGACGGAGGAGTTAAAGTTCTACAAAGACAACGTTGACCCGGAAAACAAGACATCTTTGAAGAAGCCAACTGCGGAACATGAGCCAACGCTGAAGTTTAAGTCAGCTGACGATACTAAGATGATTGATTTTGTGCCTGGCGACTCATCCAAACAATTCATTACTAGTGCTAATTTGGATCCCAAATAGGAAGGCGCACTCATCGAATTCATCCGTAAGAACCGGGACATCTTTGCATGGAAGCCTTCTGACATGCCGGGTGTACCAAGAGAACTCGCTGAGCACACTCTCAATATTGATCCAAAGTTTAAGCCGGTCAGGCAGTTTCTTCGGCGGTTCAATGAGGAAAGGCGAAAGGCTATTGGAGAAGAGGTGGCCCGGCTTTTGGCAGCCAGGTTCATTATTGACGTCTTTCATCCAGAATGGCTAGCTAACCCGGTGCTTGTGCTTAAAAAGAACGACATCTGGCATATGTGTGTGGATTACACAGACTTAAACAAAGCTTGTCCGACTGATCCTTTTGCTCTCCCTCGTATTGATCAAATCATTGATGCTACGACAGGTTGTGAGCGTTTGAGCTTTTTGGATGCTTATTCTGGTTACCATCAGATCAAGATGGCGGTTAAGGACCAGGAGAAGACAACTTTCATTACTCCATTTGGAGCCTTTTGCTATGTGTCCATGCCTTTTGGGCTTAAGAGTGCCTAGGCGACTTATCAGCGATGTGTGCAGAACTGTCTTCACAATCAGATTGGGCGTAATGTTCATGCTTATGTGGACGATATAGTGGTGAAATCCAGAGAGAAGGAAACCTTGATATATGATCTGAAGGAAACCTTTGATAACCTCCGGGTCTACAAGATGATGCTTAACCCGGCCAAGTGCATTTTTGGAGTTCCGACTGGCAAGCTTTTGGGTTTTTGGTGTCTAACAGTAGCATTGAGGCTAACCCGGAGAAAATCAAGGCGATTACGTCTTTGGCTAAGTCGGCATGCATCAATGACGTTCAATGGCTGGCGGGTCGTGTTGCAGCTTTAAGCCGGTTAGGTGAGAAGGCTATGCCATTATATCAAATGATGAAGAAGACGGATGATTTTGTTTGGAGTGATGCTGCTAACTCTGCCTTTGAAGATCTGAAAAGACAACTCGCTGAGCCGCCGGTTCTTGCTGCTCCCATTGATAAGGAGCCACTGTTGTTATATGTGGCTGCTAACACACGTGATGTCAGTGTGGCCATCGTTGTAGAGCGTAAAGAGGCTGGCAAGGAATATCCGGTTCAACGGCCGGTTTACTACGTCAGTGAGGTGCCCATTGCGTCCAAATAGAGATATCCACATTGGCAGAAACTTGTTTATGGGGTGTGCATGGCGAGCCAGAAGCTTAAGCATTACTTTCAGGGTCATCCTATCACTGTGCTTAGCTCTGCTCCTTTAGGAGATATGATTCAAAATAGAAAAGCCACGGGACGAGTCACCAAGTGGGCCATTGAACTTGGGTCTCATGGTTTAAAGTATGTGCCACGTACTGCCATCAAATCTCAAGCACTAGTGGACTTCATTAACGATTGGACGGAGTTGCAGATACCCGAAGAGAAGCCAGACAACACATATTGGACGATTCAATTTGATGGGTCCAGGCAATTGGAAGGCTCGGGGGCTGGAGTTGTTTTAACTTTCCCTCGAGGTGACAAATTTTGTTATGTGTTGCGGTTGATGTTTCCTGGTACTAACAATGCAGCTGAGTATGAGGCCTTACTCCATGGTCTTCGAATGGCTAAAGAAATGAGTTTAAGCCGGGTAAGATGCCTTGGCGACTCAGATTTGGTGGCTCAACAAGTATCAGGCAAGTGGGAATCCAAGGATCCTCTCATGGCGGCTTATCGCCGTGAGGTTGACGCTGTTGCTGGACACTTCAAGGGTTATCAAGTGGAGCACATTGACCGCAGAAAGAACGAAGCAGCTGATGCTTTAAGCCGGTTGGGATCTCAACATAAGCCGGTGTCGCCTAACACTTTTTTAGATGTTTTGCATAACCCTTCTTGCAAATTGCCTACAGAGGAAGACTTGGCTGTTCCAGACCCGGAAGCACAATTGGTGGCGGCTCTTCATGTCATTCCAGATAGGACAGTGCCGTATTTGGCTTATATGACCCAGGGCGAGTTGCCGGAGGATGAGACCTTGGCTAGACAGATAACCCTGCAGTCTAAGTCAATGACAATTTCCAATGGTGACTTGTATCATCGCAGTATCACCGGAGCGTTTCAATGTTGTGTCTCTCCTGAAGAAGGTTAAGAAATTCTCCGTGAGATCCATGAAGGAGATTGTGGCCATCATGCCGGTTCAAAGTCTCTTGTGGCCAAAGCTTTCTGTCATGCTTTTTACTGGCTAACGGCTCATGCCGATGCGGAGGATCTGTCAGTAGGTGCGATGGGTGTCAAAAATTCACAAGACGGGCGCACGTGCCGGCTCAGGAATTACGGATGATTCCAAGTACTTGGCCGTTTGCAGTCTGGGGGCTTGATATGGTTGGACCTTTCAAAAGATCCAAAGATAAAAAGACGCACCTTTTGGTGGCAGTGGACAAATTCACAAAGTGGGTTGAGGTAGAGCCGGTTAGTAAGTGTGATGCGGCCACGGCGGTTCAATTCATGAAGAAAGTGATCTTTCGTTTTGGCTTTCCACACAGCATTATCACTAACAATGGCACTAACCTGTCCCAAGGAGCTATGGAAGAATTCTATCAACGGGAACATATCCGGCTTGATGTTTCATCAGTAGCTCACCCCCAATCCAATGGTCAAACTAAAAGAGCCAATCAGGAAATTGTAACACCCCGGATGTAACTTTCCCAATTTGTACTCCAACTCGCCATTTCCGGCGTTAAGTTAATTTATTTCCTCGGGTTCGGGTCTTTGTCTCCGCGTGTTGTTGTCGTTGTCTTGCATCTCATATCATGTCATCATGTGCATTGCATTTGCATACGTGTTCGTCTCATGCATTCGAGCATTTTCCCCGTTGTCCGTTTTGCATTCCGGCGCTTCGTTCTCCTCCGGTGGTCATTTCTACCTTTCTTTCGTGTGTGGGGATTAAACATTTCCGGATTGGACCGAGACTTGCCAAGCGGCCTTGGTTTACTACCGGTAGACCGCCTGTCAAGTTTCGTATCATTTGGACTTCGTTTGATACTCCAACGGTTAACCGAGGGACCGAAAAGGCCTCGTGTGTGTTGCAGCCCAACACCCCTCCAATTTGGCCCAAAACCCACCTAAACCTGCTCCATCATCTAGAGCGTTCGATCACGATCGCGTGGCCGAAAACCGCACCTCATTTGGACTCTCCTAGCTCCTCCTATGCCTATAAATAGGTCTCTCCCCGAAATCCGGATCCCCCCTCGTCCGAAACCCTAGATCCAACCCACCGCGCCGCGCCGGAAAAAAACCTGCCGACGGACATTGTCCGGCCGTCCCCACCGCCGCCACGTGTCGCCTCCGCGTTCGTCCGCCGCCTCGCCCCACTTCGCCGGCCCGCGAGGCCCGCGTTGGGCCCCCGAGGGCCCGAAGCCTCTCCGCCGCCGCCGCCCGCCAGCGCCGCCCGCCGCCTTCGCCGGTGCCGCGCCGCTGCCGCACCGTCATCGCCGCCCACTGCTCGCCATCACCGCCCGAGCCGCCGCCGCCCCGTCTGGCCGCTGCCAAGCCTCGCCGCCGCCATCGCGCGCCATCGCCGCCGCCTCCCCGCCGGCGCGCGCGCCGCCCGCCGCCGCACCGCCTCCCGCGCCCCTCTCGGCCACCGCGGCCAGCAGCTCCGGCGAGAGCCCCGGCGAACCTCTATCCGTGCGAGATCTAGATCGGGATGAACAGTAAACCCTAATCCGGAGGTTGTTTTTTTCCTTCTAAGTCCCCGGATTTTCTAGTCCAAGTGCTCATGTTCGTAGCCCCGTAACTTTGCATCCGTAGCTCCGATTCATGCATATATCACATCAAAATGTTCATCTCAGAGAGTACATCATTTCATTCCATTGCATCATTTTCATTTGAGCTCATCTTGATGCCCGAAAGGCTATTAGAAGAGGGCTACTTGAGTTAATTGTCAGATCTGCTGCTCCATTTAGGTTTTTGTCATTTTTGCCATGATTAATGTGTGCTTGATATGCCCTGATGCTCTACATATGTTTTGTTAAGGGTTTTGTCATCTTTCTAGAGATGCACCCATGTATTTTTGTGATGTGTGTGGTGACTAGTGCAAGCTTGCAAAGTGGTGCACTTGCTAATTCTGTTTTCAGGGACTTAGCAATTCCACTAAGTCCTTGATCTGTTTATCTCATGATGCCATATGTTCATGTTGTTTCCTAGTGATCCGTGCCTCTTTTGAGGATGATCAGTAAGGATGTTTTGTTAATCTTGTAGTGCTATATCCATCCATGTCTTTTTTGCAATTATGGAGCACCCTACCTTGAGTCAATCGAGCTCTACTTTTGCTACTTTGTGAATCTGGGCAAATTGTCAACTTGTTTGCAATTTTGCCGATGATGTTGTAGTTGATCCGTGCATGCTATGCCATTATTCTTGCCATTTCTAACTTGCATTTTGTGCCTTCTTGATGGGTGTATGCTTGTCTTGCCATGACTTGCACTGTAGTGAGTGCATCGAGCTCGTAAACATGCCTACTTGAGTATCGTTTCAGCATGTGTCAGTTTTCACTAAGTCTGAAAACTGATTATGTTTTTGCTATGTTCACATGCTTGCAATTGTGTTTTCTGATCCCTTTTGGCTCAAGGTCACTAAGGGACTTTTGTTAAGCTCTTTGAGTAGCTCCATGCCATGCTTTACTTTGCCATGTTCAGGTCCTGTAGCATGTAGTTTTATTGCTCCGAAGAGTGCTACCTGATCTGAAATTCCAGACAAGTGTTAATTTCACTAAGTCTGAGATCTGTTTGCCATATGCATTTTTGCCATGCTTGTTTGAACCTGTTAATGGATGAATTGGCCGTAGCTCAGTGCTAGACTTTTGTTAAGCATCTTGAATGCATCCCTGCTATGTATTTTGTTGTCATGTTTGAGTGCTGTAACATGATCATCTCATTGCATTTAGATGGCTACTTGCTGTAAATCGCAGACCGGTGTCATATTTGAATCGCTTGCCATTTCCAAACCGTAACTCCGATTCCGGCGTTCTTTATATCGTTTTCAAGCGATTTCATCTCATCTTTCCAGTGGCACACTTGGATTTCCAAGTTGAGGCCAGGTTCTTGCATTTCCTGTCATATCTTGCATTTGCATCCCGCATCGCATCCCGCATAGCATACCATCTTTGCATTGTGTTGTTTGAGTTCGCACGTGGGTGATTGTATCCTTGTTGCTTGTTTGTCTTGTTTGGGTAGAGCCGGGAGACGAGTTCGCTAATGAGGAGCCCATTGAGTTTGCTTTCGAGGATCCAGTCAACTCTGACAACTGTGCAGGCAAGATGATCATACCCTCCAAATCACTACTATCTTTGCTATGCTAGTTTGCTCGCTCTTTTGCTATGCCAATGCTACGATGCCTACCACTTGCTTTCAAGCCTCCCAAATTGCCATGTAAAACCTCTAACCCACCATCTCCTAGCAAATCGTTGATTGGCTATGTTACCGCTTTGCTCAGCCCCTCTTATAGCGTTGCTAGTTGCAGGTGAAGATTGAAGGCCATTCCTTGTTGGAACATTTATTTACTTATTGGGATATCATTATATTGCTATGTTATCTTAATGCATCTATATACTTGGTAAAGGGTGGAAGGCTCGGCCTCTCGCCTAGTGTTTTGTTCCACTCTTGCCGCCCTAGTTTCCGTCATATCAGTGTTATGTTCCTGGATTTTGCGTTCCTTACGCGGTTAGGTTATAATGGGAACCCCTTGATAGTTCGCCTTGATTAAAGCTTTTCCAGCAATGCCCAACCTTGGTTTTACCATTTTCCACCTAGCCTTTTTTTCCCTTGTGTTCTGCAGACTCAAGGTCATCTTATTTTAACCCCCCCCGGGCCAGTGCTCCTCTGAGTGTTGGTCCAACCTAGAGCCCCTTGCAGCGCCACCTCGGGGAAACTCGAGGGCTGGTTTTAGTTGTACGGATTGCTTATCCGATTGTGCCCTGAGAAAGAGATATGTGCAACTCCTATCGGGATTTGTCGGCACATTCGGGCGGTGTTGCTGGTCTTGTTTTAACCTGTCAAAGTGTCTTGAATAACCGAGATACCGAGTGTGAACAGAACGTCTTGGGAGGAGGTCTATTCCTTCGTTAACCGTGAGAGCTTTTCATGGGCTAAGTTGGGACTCCCCTGCAGGGATTTGAACTTTCGAAAGCCGTGCCCGCGGTTATGGGCAGATGGGAATTTGTTAATGTCCGGTTGTAGATAACTTGAACCTTAACTTAATTAAAACGAATCAACTGAGTGTGTTACCGTGATGGCCTCTTCTCGGCGGAGTCCGGGAAGTGGACACGGTGTTGGAGTAATGTTTGCGCAGGTTGCTCTCTAGTTTCTCGCTCGTGCTTTGCCTCCTCTTCTCGCTCTCTTTTGCGAATAAGTTAGCCACCATATATGCTAGTCGCTTGCTGCAGCTCCACATATATTTACCTTGCCTTACCTATAAGCTTAAATAGTCTTGATCGCGAGGGTACGAGATTGCTGAGTCCCTGTGGCTCACAGATTACTATTACACCAGATGCAGGGCCTGATGATTCCGCTCCAGGAGACACGCTTGAGCTCAAGTGGGAGTTCGACGAGGACTCTCAACGTTACTATGTTTCTTTTCCCGATGATCAGTAGTGGTGCCCAGTTGGGGGTGATTGGGACCGTGTCGCATGTTGGGTTATCTTTTATTTTGGCGCCGTAGTCGGGCCATGAGTGTTTGGATGATGTAATGTTATTTATGTACTTGATTGACGTGGCGAGTGTAAGCCAACTATGTTATCTCCCCTTTATTATTTATATTACATGGGATGTTGTGAAGATTGCCTAACTTGCGACATATGCCTTCAATGCGATTATGCCTCTAAGTCGTGCCTCGACACGTGGGAGATATAGTCGCATCGAGGGTGTTACAAGTTGGTAATCAGAGCCTTCCCCGACCTTAGGAGCCCCATTGCTTGATCGTTTTAGCGGCCGAGTTGTGTCTAGAAAAATGTTTTGAGTCATTTAGGAATTATATATCAGAGAGTTTAGGAATTCTTTTTACTTCCCAGTCTCCTCATCGCTCTGGTAAGGCATCCTGACGTAGAGTTTTGACTCTTCTCTTCTCAAATTTCACTAAAATTTTTTAGGATCACGCGGGTATCTTGGAATCGTTCCGATGGTTTTATGATGAGAACATTGTCTTGGTGCCTCCTGTCAGGGGTTTAGTGGAAGTGTCCCGGGGAGTTGAGCTCTGAGGTGTTGTCATCATAATTTTATCGTTGCAGTTCTGGAATACCTGAGTTTAGTACGCCGACATCGAAAATCTCTTTTATGCAGTTCGTTGGTGAGATAACCTCGACGCCACCCAGTACTGGGGCGGGAGTTCGGGAGTATCGCCATAACTTGTATAACGGATGCTTTTCGAAGGTTGAGGTAGATGGTTTCCGAAGGTTTCTTGGTTATGTGTTGAAGGATGGATACAGCTGGATGTAGGATTTGCTAGTTTGGGTGAGATATTATGCTTCCCCTGTATCCCCAACACCTGATTGCATAACCGGAAAGGTTCGGGAGTTTCATAGGTGGGAATTCTAGTAGCTCTAGTTCTTCTTCCACGGATATTGGTTTGAGATTGGGATTTCTTACCGATTATTCGTTCTTGATCCGTACCTTGTTGATTTATTTCTCTACCTTAATTCTACGTGGCTTCTCAATTTATGGATATGTGACCATTTCAAGAGGAATGCATTCGTTCATTTTGTTCGGATGTGAAGACTATATGTTGCAATTTTCATTCCGTTGGATTCAGCTTCAATATTTGTCTATCAATGTGCTAATGGTGGTCAACCTCTTCAGGATGGCTCCTCCAACGCGCATGACTCCGAATCCTGATCCGCCACCACCTCCACCTCCTCCGGAGGCATGGCAAGCTGTGATGGCCGCAACCAATGCAAACACACAGTTGATCATGCAAATTCTTCAAGAGCGCAATCAAGGCAACCAAGGGAATCAAGGCAACAATCAGAATCACTTTGCTACACTCAACCAGTTCCTTGCTAACGGGCCAAAGACTTTCAGCAATTGTGTTGAGGCAACCGATGCTGACGATTGGCTAGTGGATCTGTGCAAGCATTTCGAGTGCAGTAACGTCAGGCCTGAGGACTTTGTTAAGTTCGCTTCCTTGCAACTCAAAGATCAAGCTGCAGAATGGTTCCAGCAGTACAAGGATTCCAGAGGTGGACGTGTTATCACTTGGGATGATTTCCGTCGAGATTTCCGAGCTCATCATATTCCCCAGAGCGTGGTTGAAAGCAAGCGTGAGGAATTCCGCAACCTGAAGCAAGGCTCTTTGTCTATCTATGACTACAACAAGTTGTTCCAGAAGCTCGCCCGCTTTGCCAAGCAGGACGTCCCTGATGAGAAGAGCATGATATACCAGTTCAGGGGTGGTCTCAGAGAAGAAATTCAGCTCGCTCTTGTTCTCTTCGAGCCCTTGAGATACGATGAGTTCTACAACATGGCACTGAAGCAAGAGGCTGCTCAGTTGAGGTGTGATGCTTCCAAGAAGCGAGTCAGAGATGTTACTCCTTCTTCCTCTACTCAAGTGGCCAAGCAGCAGAAGTATTGGCTTCCTCCTCCTCCGTTCCGTCAGCCGTATCAGCAGAAGAGCAAAGGTGGCAGTGGTTCTTCCCACCCACCCAACCCTGGCTTTCAGAACAAGACTTCGTCTCAAGCTCCAAGATCGAGTGCTCCGTATCACCGTCCGCTTTCAGAAGTCACGTGCAACAAGTGCCAACAGAAGGGTCACTATGCCAGCAAGTGTCTCAACCAGAGGCGTCTTCCTCCTCCTCCTCCTGTCAGATCGGCAAGTATAGCTGTGGTCAAGCATAACCCCAAGTACGCCAAGGTCAATATGGTGAATGCAGCTCAGGCAGAGGACTCGTCAGATGTGATTATGGGTAACCTTCCTGTTAACGATGTTCCTGCAAAAGTTCTTTTTGACACGGGTGCATCGCATTGTTTCATCTCGAGACCTTTTGCATCTAAGCATGATTTTGTTACTCAAGTGTTGCCGAAACCGTTGGCTATTGTCTCTCCGGCCCGTCAAATGACATCTCGAGTATGCGTTCCGGATGTTACTATCACTTTGGGTGACTATAAGTTCTTGTCCTCTCCAAATGTTCTTGGTGACTCAGATATTGATCTTATTCTCGGGATGGATTGGCTTTCTAAGCACAAGCCTCAGCTTGATTGTGCTGCCAGGCAGATTCAATTGACTCATTCGTTTGAGGATGTAATTGTCTTTGCCGCTCGTGATGATACCATCCGTCTGTTTTCTCTCAATGAGAAGGGTGAACTCGATGCCATCTCTCAAATTCCAGTCGTTTGCGAATACCAAGACGTCTTTCCAAAAGAGCTTCCAGGAACGCCTCCGCACCGGCCAGTTGAATTCGTTATTGATCTTGAGCCTGGCACGGAACCTGTGTGCAAGCGTCCTTACAAGCTCGGACCTGAAGAGTTGAAGGAGCTGAAGAAGCAACTCGACATTCAAGAGAAAATGGGTCTCATCTGGCCTAGTTCTTCTCCGTGGGGTTGTGGTGTTCTTTTTGTAAAGAAGAAGGATGGAACGGACCGACTTTGTGTTGATTATCGTCCAATGAACAAGAAGACCATAAAGAACAAATACCCACTTCCCAACATCAATGAGCTGTTCGAACAACTCAAAGGTGCCCAAGTATTCTCCAAGATTGATCTCCGTATGGGTTATCATCAGATTCGAATCCGTGAGCAAGATATTCCCAAGACGGCTTTCAGGACAAGCTTTGGTTCATATGAATACACTGTCATGTCTTTTGGCCTCGTCAACGCTCCTCCGACGTTCTCTCGCATGATGAACTTCATCTTCAACGCCTACACCAATGACTTCGTTTTGGTCTATCTCGACGACATTCTGGTTTTCTCGAAGAACAAGGAAGATCATGCCAAGCACTTGCGTTTGGTTCTCGATAAGCTCAGGGAACACAAGTTCTACGCCAAGTTCTCCAAGTGTGAATTTTGGCTCGATGAGGTTCTTTATCTTGGTCATATCATCTCTGCCAAGGGCATTGCCGTGAATCCTGAGAAGGTGTCTGCAAATTGTGAATTGGGAACCTCCTCAGAACGTGAAGCAACTCCGTAGCTTCCTCGGTCTCGCAAGCTATTGCCGAAGATTCGTTGAAAACTTTTCTAAGATCGCGAAGCCTCTCTCAAATCTTCTTCAGAAGCACGTCAAGTACGTTTGGTCTCCGGAGTGTGACATTGCTTTCAACACTTTGAAAGAGAAATTGATCACTGCTCCAGTTCTGACTCCGCCTGATGAATCCAAGCCGTACGAGGTCTTTTGTGATGCCTCTCTCCAAGGTCTTGGCGCAGTATTGATGCAAGAGAAGAAAGTTGTTGCTTATACCTCTCGCCAGTTGAAGCCTAATGAGAAGAACTACCCCACTCATGATCTCGAGTTGGCGGCAGTTGTGCATGCTCTTTTGACTTGGAGACATCTTCTATTGGGAAGAAAAGTGGACATTTTCACTGATCACAAGAGTCTCAAGTACATCTTCACTCAGCCTAATCTCAACCTCAGGCAAACTCGATGGGTCGAAATGATTCAAGAGTATAATCCGAGTATTGAGTATACTCCAGGCAAGGCCAATGTGATTGCTGACGCATTGAGCAGGAAAGCTTACTGCAACAGTCTGATTCTCAAGCCTTATCAACCCGAGCTTTGTGAAGCTTTCCGCAAACTTAATCTGCAAGTTGTTCCTCAAGGTTTCCTCGCCAACCTTCAAGTCTCTCCTACCTTGGAAGACCAGATTCGCCAAGCCCAGCTTCTTGATGCTATGGTGAAAAAGGTGAAGATTGGGATTGCCAAGAGTCAACCCAAGTACAAGTGCTACCGCCTTGATGACAAGGACACTCTTTTCTTCGAGGATCGTATTGTTGTACCCAAAGGTGACCTCCGTAAATTGATCATGAACGAGGCTCACAATTCTCTCCTCTCCATCCACCCTGGGAGCACGAAGATGTATCAGGACCTTAAGCAAGCTTATTGGTGGACTCGAATGAAGCGCGAGATTGCTCAATTCGTGAATGAATGTGATGTCTGCAGAAGAGTGAAGGCAGAACACCAAAGGCCAGCAGGTCTCCTCCAACCTCTTGCCATTCCAGAATGGAAGTTTGACCACATTGAAATGGACTTCGTGACTGGGTTTCCAAAGTCCAAGCGTGGCAATGATGCTATATTCGTTGTCATCGACAAACTCACCAAAGTGGCTCACTTTCTGCCTATCAAAGAGTCGATCACTGCAGCTCAATTGGCGGAACTCTATACCTCTCGGATTGTCTCTCTGCACGGTATTCCACAAGTGATCTCTTCAGACCGTGGCAGCATCTTTACCTCAAAGTTTTGGGATTCTTTTCAGAAGGCCATGGGCACCAACATCCGCTTCAGCACAGCTTTCCATCCTCAAACTAGCGGTCAAGTCGAGCGTGTCAACCAGATTCTTGAAGATATGCTCAGGGCTTGTGTGATCTCCTTCGGCATGAAGTGGGAGGATTGTCTTCCTTATGCTGAATTCTCCTACAACAACAGTTTTCAAGCAAGTTCGGGCAAGGCCCCATTTGAAATTCTGTATGGCAGGAAGTGCCGTACCCCTCTCAACTGGTCTGAAACCGGTGAACGTCAGCTTTTGGGTAATGACTTAATCACAGAGGCAGAAGAAATGTGCAAAGTCATTCGTGATAACCTCAAAGCAGCCCAATCCCGTCAGAAGAGCTACTATGATAGTAAGCACCGTGATTTGGCTTTCGAGATCGGAGATCATGTTTACCTCCGTGTCTCTCCTATGAAAGGTACTCGTCGCTTCGGTATCAAAGGGAAGCTTGCCCCTAGATACGTGGGACCTTTCAAGATTGTCAGCAAGAGAGGCGACCTCGCCTATCAACTCGAGCTTCCTTCAAACTTTGCAAATGTTCATGACGTGTTCCATGTCTCTCAGCTTCGAAAGTGCTTCAAGACTCCTGACCGCACTGTCAACTTCGAGGACATTGAGCTCCAAGAAGATCTCTCTTATCGTGAGCACCCAGTTGCTATTCTTGAAGAGACTGAACGCAAGACTCGCAACAAGTCAATCAAATTTCTCAAAGTCAAGTGGTCACACCATTCCGACCGTGAAGCTACCTGGGAACGCCAGGATCACCTCCGTTCTGAGTACCCGGCATTCTTTCAGTCCTAGATCTCGGGACGAGATCCTTTCGTAGTGGTGGAGTGTTGTAACACCCCAGATGTAACTTTCCCAATTTGTACTCCAAATCTTGCCATTTCCGGCGCTAAGTTAATTTATTTCCTCGGGTTCGGGTCTTTGTCTTCGTGTGTTATTGTCGTTGTCTAGCATCTCATATCATGTCATCATGTGCATTGCATTTTCATACGTGTTCGTCTCATGCATTCGAGCATTTTCCCCGTTGTCCGTTTTGCATTCCGGCGCTTCGTTCTCCTCCGGTGGTCATTTCTACCTTTCTTTCATGTGTGGGGATTAAACATTTCCGGATTGGACCGAGACTTTCCAAGCGGCCTTGGTTTACTACCGGTAGACCGCCTGTCAAGTTTCGTATCATTTAGACTTTGTTTGATACTCCAACGGTTAACCGAGGGACCGAAAAGGCCTCGTGTGTGTTGCAGCCCAACACCCCTCCAATTTGGCCCAAAACCCACCTAAACCTGCTCCATCATCTAGAGCGTTCGATCACGATCGCGTGACCGAAAACCGCACCTCATTTGGACTCTCCTAGCTCCTCCTATGCCTATAAATAGGTCTCTCCCCGAAATCCGGATCCCCCCTCGTCCGAAACCCTAGATCCAACCCACCGCGCCGCGCCGGACAAAAACCTGCCGACGGACATTGTCCGGCCATCCCCGCTGCTGCCACATGTCGCCTCCGCGTTCGTCCGCCGCCTTGCCCCACTTTGCCGGCCCGCGAGGCCCGCGTTGGGCCCCCGAGGGCCCGAAGCCTCTCCGCCGCTGCCTGCCCACCAGCGCCGCCCGCCGCCTTAGCCGATGCCGCGCTGCCGCCGCGCCGTCATCGCCGCCCCGCCGCGCACTATCGCCGCCTGAGCCGCCACTGCCCCACCCGGCCGCCGCCAAGCCTCGCCGCCGCCATCGCGCGCCATCGCCGCCGCCTCCCCACCGGCGCGCGCGCGCCGCCCGCCGCCACACCGCCTCCCACGCCCCTCTTCGGCCACCACGACCCGCAGCTCCGGCGAGAGCCCCGGCGAACCTCGATCCATGCGAGATCTAGATCGGGATGAACAGTAAACCCTAATCCGGAGGTTGTTTTTTTCCTTCTAAGTCCCTGGATTTTCTAGCCCAAGTGCTCATGTTCGTAGCCCGGTAACTTTGCATCTGTAGCTCCGATTCACGCATATAGCAAATCAAAATGTTCATCTCAGAGAGTACATCATTTCATTCCATTGCATCATTTTCATTTGAGCTCATCTTGATGCCCGAAATGCTGTTATAAGAGGGCTACTTGAGTTAATTGTCAGATCTGCTGCTCCAGAGGGCTACTTGATATGCCCTGATGCTCTACATATGTTTTGTTAAGGGTTTTGTCATCTTTCCAGAGGTGCAACCCATGTATTTTTGTGATGTATGTGGTGACTAGTGCAAGCTTGCAAAGTGGTGCACTTGCTAATTCTGTTTTCAGGGACTTAGCAATTCCACTAAGTCCTTGATCTGTTTATCTCATGATGCCATATGTTCATGTTGTTTCCTAGTGATCCGTGCCTCTTTTGAGGATGATCAGTAAGGATGTTTTGTTAATCTTGTAGTGCTCTATCCATCCATGTCTTTGTTTTCAATTATGGAGCACCCTAGCTTGAGTCAATCGAGCTCTACTTTTGCTACTTTGTGAATCTAGGCAGATTGTCAACTTGTTTGCAATTTTGCCGATGATGTTGTAGTTGATCCGTGCATGCTATGCCATTGTTCTTGCCATGTCTAGCTTTCATTTTGTGCCTTATTGATGGGTGTATGATTGTCTTGCCATGACTTGCACTGTAGTGAGTGCATCGAGCTCGTAAACATGCCTACTTGATATCTGTTTTCAGCACGTGTCAGTTTTCACTAAGTCTGAAAACTGATTATGTTTTTGCTATGTTCACATGCCTGCAATTGTATTTTATGATCCCTTTTGGCTCAAGGTCACTAAGGGACTTTTGTTAAGCTATTTGAGTAGCTCCATGCCATGCTTTACTTTGCCATGTTCAGGTCCTGTAGCATGTAGTTTTGTTGCTCCGAAGAGGGCTACCTGATCTGAAATTCCAGACAAGTGTTAATTTCACTAAGTCTGAGATCTGTTTGCCATATGCATTTTTGCCATGCTTGTTTGAACCTGTTAATGGATGAATTGGCCGTAGCTCAGTGCTAGACTTTTGTTAAGCATCTTGAATGCATCCCTGCTATGTATTTTGTTGTCATGTTTGGGTGCTATAGCATGTTCATCTCATTGCATTTAGATGCCTACTTGCTGTAAATCGCAGACCGGTGCCATATTTGAATCTCTTGCCATTTCCAAACCGCAACTCCAATTCCGGCATTCTTTATATCGTTTTCAAGCGATTTCATCTCATCTTTCCAGTGGCACACTTGGATTTCCAAGTTGAGGCCATGTTCTTGCATTTCCTGTCATATCTTGCATTTGGCATCCCACATCGCATCCCGCATAGCATACCATCTTTGCATTGTGTTGTTTGAGTTTGCACGTGGGTGATTGTATCCTTGTTGCTTATTTGTCTTGTTTGGGTAGAGCCGGGAGACGAGTTCGTTAACGAGGAGCCTGTTGAGTTTGCTTTCGAGGATCCAGTCAACTCTGACAACTGTGCAGGCAAGATGATCATACCCTTGAAATCACTACTATCTTTGCTATGCTAGTTTGCTCGCTCTTTTGCTATGCCAATGCTACGATGCCTACCACTTGCTTTCAAGCCTCCCAAATTGCCATGTAAAACCTCTAACCCACCATGTCCTAGAAAACCGTTGATTGGCTATGTTACCGCTTTGCTCAGCCCCTCTTATAGCGTTGCTAGTTGCAGGTGAAGATTGAAGGCCGTTCCTTGTTGGAACATTTATTTACTTGTTGGGATATCATTATATTGCTATGTTATCTTAATGCATCTATATACTTGGTAAAGGGTGCAAGGCTCGGCCTCTCGCCTAGTGTTTTGTTCCACTCTTGCCGCCCTAGTTTCCGTCATATCGGTGTTATGTTCCCAGATTTTGCGTTCCTTACGCGGTTGGGTTATAATGGGAACCCCTTGATAGTTCGCCTTGATTAAAGCTTTTCCAGCAATGCCCAACCTTTGTTTAACATTTGCCACCTAGCCTTTTTTCCCTTGGGTTCTGCAGACTCAAGGGTCATCTTATTTTAACCCCCCCGGGCCAGTGCTCCTCTGAGTGTTGGTCCAACCTAGAGCCCCTTGCAGCGCCACCTCGGGGAAACTCGAGGGCTGGTTTTAGTTGTACGAATTGCTTATCCGATTGTGCCCTGAGAAAGAGATATGTGCAGCTCCTATCGGGATTTGTCGGCACATTCGGGCAGTGTTGCTGGTCTTGTTTTAACCTGTCGAAGTGTCTTGAATAACCGAGATACCGAGTCTGATCGGAATATCTTGGGAGGAGGTCTATTCCTTCATTGACCGTGAGAGCTTTTCATGGGCTAAGTTGGGACTCCCCTGCAGGGATTTGAACTTTCGAAAGCCGTGCCCGCGGTTATAGGCAGATGGGAATTTGTTAATGTCCGGTTGTAGATAACTTGAACCTTAACTTAATTAAAATGAATCAACTGAGTGTGTTACCGTGATGGCCTCTTCTCGGCGGAGTCCGGGAAGTGGACACGGTGTTGGAGTAATGTTTGCGCAGGTTGATCTCTAGTTTCTCGCTCGTTCTTTGCCTCGTCTTCTCGCTCTCTTTTGCGAATAAGTTAGCCACCATATATGCTAGTCGCTTGCTGCAGCTCCACATATATTTACCTTGGCTTACCTATAAGCTTAAATAGTCTTGATCGCGAGGGTGCGAGATTGCCGAGTCCCTGTGGCTCACAGATTACTATTACACTGGATGCAGGGCCTGATGATTCCGCTCCAGGAGACGCGCTTGAGCTCAAGTGGGAGTTCGACGAGGACTCTCAACATGTGACGCATGTTGAGACACATGTTGGGTTATCTTTTATTTTGGCGCCGTAGTCGGGCATGAGTGTTTGGATGATGTAATGTTATTTATGTACTTGATTGACGTGGCGAGTGTAAGCCAACTATGTTATCTCCCCTTTATTATTTATATTACATGGGATGTTGTCAAGATTGCCTAACTTGCGACATATGCCTTCAATGCGATTATGCCTCTAAGTCGTGCCTCGACATGTGGGAGATATAGTCGCATCGAGGGTGTTACAGAAATCCTGAAAGGTTTAAAACCCCGGCTTATGGTCCCTTTACAACGGACGCCAGGTTGTTGGGTGGTAGAGTTACCCTCTGTGATATGGAGCATCAATACTACCACTAACAGATCTACGGGTTATACGCCTTTCTTCATGGTTTATGGAGCAGAGGCAGTCCTGCCCAGTGACATCCGTCATGACTCGCCCCGAGTGGCGGCCTACGTTGAAGCTGATAACGAACAAGCCCGTTAGGATGCGCTCGACCTATAGGATGAAGAGTGTGACTTAGCAGCAGCCCGCTCAGTGATTTACCAACGGGACATGCGCCGTTATCACAATTGCCGGGTTAAGTCAAGAACCTTCCAAGAAGGTGACCTGGTGCTCCAGCTCATCCAGGATCAGTCTGATGCGCACAAGCTATCCCCACCTTGGGAAGGACCCTTTGTGGTCAGCAAAAACTTGAATAACAGGTCATACTATCTTATCGATGGTCGAGAGCACAAAGACTCACGTAAGTCGGAGGAGGAGACCCGCCGACCGTGGAATATTGCTCATCTTCGGCCTTACTACACTTGACCACCGGCTCTCATAATGTACATACTTTGATGTTGTATATATTATGATAAGTAATAAAGCAGGACCTCTGTCCTTTTCATCTTTAATGATCACATGTCTTTGTTATTTTAATTATAAAACGACCAATTGGGGGCTGATCGTAGTCGAATTTAGCCTAACCCTCTTGGTCCGGCTCATGGTCGTATTCGAATCTAGCCGTTAAACCTCAAGGTCATTTGGGGGCTTCCTGTTCAAACATAGGTCATATTCGAATCAAAGAGAACATAGCTGTCGTTACCCTCTTGATCGGCGCAAAGCCAAACTCACTAGGGGCTTCTTGATCGTATCCGAATCATAGCTTAACCCCTTTTGGGTCCGACTGGGATCATATTTGAATGAGGGTCGTTAAAAACCTCTCAAGGTCATTTGGGGGCTTCCTGTTCAAACATAGGTCGTATTCGAACCAAAGAGAACATAGCTGTCGGTACCCTCTTGATCGGCGCAACGCCACAACCACTGGGGGCTACATGATCGTATTCGAATCCTAGCTTAACCCCTTTGGCCCGGTTTACTGATCGTATTCGAATTAGAAGCCTCCAAATTTTTTCTTGGTATTTGACTTACATTGTTTGAAAGATAATCTTTTGTTTTACTGGTTTTTGTTGTCTAGAATCTATTGCAAGTATGGTTTCAATTTAAACCGGCTTGGTTCTTTGACAATGAGTTGCTAGTGTATAACAGTCATCATGCATATGGAAGTATTGGCTTCTAAAAATATTGGGTTGCCACCCTTATTGTTCGGGTCACATAAGCCGATAGTCCAGATTCAAGAACACATGTATGATATTGTCGTTTAAAGTTCATAAATAGACTTATCTGTGTTTTCTTTAATCAAAGACTTTCAAGCTTTATTTATCCTTACATCTAGCCTTGATCATACCGTTATGATTTCATAGTTATGTATTGGGTGTTTTAAACCATCCAGCGACAAACCGCAAGGATAGTTTCTCATCTTTTACATACAGGAACAGATTCAAATGCTACAAATATGATAAAGGATATAAAGAATATATTGACATGACGGATAAAAATGTCGTATGTAGTATGATATGCACGATGGCATAGGCAGACCATGAAGTTTTAAGCTAGCCTATTACAAGGCGTTGGGAGCCCAAAAGGTTAAAACTGTTTTTCTCCTAAGCAAATGTTAAGCTAAAGCCGGTTCATTAAATCTTAGCCGGATTATTTGGATGGTTATGACTCCTCCCTCGCCGGTTCATCTTCCTCCACTGTTTGGAAACTGGGCTTGGACCAATCAAAGCCATGAATAGCAACGAACTCAGCTTCATCATCAATTAGACCAGACGGGTCAATTTCTGGGGCAAAGGTGTGTTGGCGAACTGGCGGGATTAGATCTGTCACTTTATACGAAGGAGTCGCCATCTTTTTATTCTCAGCGTCAAAACCCGGCTGATACTTATCAACATTGGTCTCGTCGCAAAGGATGGTAGCATGAGGACGAATTCCCCTCACACAAGCAGCAAAATCTTCTTGATCAAACGGAGTCCCGTCTTCCTTAAAGCTGGGATACCCCTTGGCTACATCCGCCGGGTCTAGCTCCGGCACCCAGGCTTTGGAGCGGCTTAGAGCAGTTAGGGCTCCGGCTCTCGCACAAGACCTCTTGACTTCTTGGAATCTGGCGGGTAAGATAGATAAATTCTTCAAGACATCACTCAAAAAGTTTGGTCCTTGGTTGGTTGGGGAGATAATCGCAAGAGCCCATTGAGCTCCAGTATAAAGTTGCTCCACCAGGGTGTAAACCTCCTTGAGCTTTATCGGGTTGTTTTGGCTCAGATTGTTGCTCCGTGGACCTATGAGGTATTCCAAAAGGTTAAGCAGACGGCTTACATTATGATGACACAAGTAGAGTTTAAGTAAATAATATGAGAACTCACCAAAGATTGCAGAGACCATCTGAGACACACGACTTTTTAAACTAGTGAGTTCAGCGGTAACCTCTTTGAGAGCCGCCTCGGCCGTTTCAGCATGCTGTGTCAGCAAGGTTTTTTCATCAGCCCAAGATTTTTCCTCTACATCAAAACTGGTCTTCAGTTTCTCTGCTACAGATATGCTCAACTGGAGTTTGGATTAGGTATTCTTTATCTCAGTCTCTTGAGCCGCCAACCGGGTTTTTGCATCAGCCAGTTGAGAATCCAAGCTAGTTATGGCAGTCTGCAGACATGTATAGGTGTGTCAAAGTTTATTCCAATAAAAGTCATAATGATTAAAGTCCCAAGTGCTTTGCAAAGCAACACAACTCGACACTTGGGGGCTAATGTCTGCCAAAGCAATTTTTAAATGCAGAAATGACTCTTGTAAAAAGTCCCAAGCGTTTTACAGGTAACAATGCTTGGCACTTGTGGGCTAATGCATGATATTCAGGAAGTTTTTCTTCTTAAGCTGGATAATAATATTAGTTTGGACCGGGTCAAGAAAGTTATGAAGTTAAGTACCGACTCATTCATAATGGATTAAGCCGGCCCTTGGGGACTACAGGTGATATTATGCTCATCAACCTATATCACAAGTCTACAGATCATTCAAGTTTTTCATAATCAAGAGACTTGGGGGGCTGGCAGAGTAGATAAACTAATGAAAGCCAGAGAACATACCTCATATTTCAGTTGCAGCTGTTTGACCATATCAATTTCAGAGTCACGGCTGGAATGCACATGACTAAGATATCTAGATAGTACATCAGTAATACTCAGGTGAGCATAGTGAGAGATGTCAAACCACACTTTTTGCTTTTCCAAAGCCACTTGCTTGGCGGAGTGTCTGGCTAGCACAGTTGGATTGCCCGGTTCAACAAATCTACTACCAGCGATTAAAACGTCACTGTCGTAAGTCGCCGACGGGTTAGTTGAGCTTGACGGTTCAACAATAGATGGGTTGAGAACAGTTTCGTCAATAGACGGCTCAGGAGGATCTATTCGAACATTGACAACAGGGTCTTTTGGTGCTTCAGGTTGTCCTGGGGCAGGAGTTGGCAGTGCCGGTTCATCGGCGTCTGGGTTTTCAGTCGGCTTAACCACTCTGGCCTTCTTGGGTTTTGCTTGACCACTAAGAGGAATTTGATGAGTCAGTATAATGATACAGACATAAAGATGCAGAAGAAGGATAATTATCTTTACCCAGGGCAGTCCGGAAAGCCGAAAGTTGAGTTTGTGAAGAATCACCAGAGGAACGAGAGACCTCCTGCAAAAGTGAAATCAAAATTAAAAAGAGCAACGAAGTAGATTCATTGATAAAGGCAAAAGTCAAAGGTGAAAGAAAAAACCTCATTCTGGCGGTTTCGAGGAGTTTTTGGTAAGCCGGTGGGCAGTTCATTATCGTTACTGATCCAAGTCTGACGGCGGCTCTCATGTTGCTGTTTTTTTTAAAAGAAAATGAGGATCCAAATAAGCCAAAGGGTGTGAAAACCTTACTTTCCGGGTTACCAGTCGAGGTTTCTGTCTTGGCAAAGGTTCTGAGTCGGAGGAAATAGTTACCTCTTCTTCTACTGCCTGGCTAGCCCCCGTATCATCCTGGTAATAGTCAGTGTCAATAAGGTTGTTAAAAAGCAGGCCAAGAGAATCAAGGGCTACCTCCGACTCAGAGGCATCATCCAGCTTTAGGAGATCAGAAGCGGTTGTTTTCATTTTGGATTTTCTGGTGGTCTTCTTTGCGGCTATTGCGGCGACTCTAGCTTTCTTGGCGACTACATGATCATATTTGACTTTCCAAAAGTCAGATTTGGCATGTAGGCAAATAACAGGTTGAAGCATCATGCAAGTGCTTAACTACTAAAGAAAAAAGGAGTCAAGGGGATTTACCTCTGGTGCCGGGTTAAGTTTGCAAAAGGATTCAATCCTACTTTACTGCAGTCTTCATATTTACTGTTTACAAGGGTAGTTGACATTTCAACGATGGCTTCTTCAGTCAGACATAGAGAGCTATAACGCAATGTATTGTCTGCTCCTCCGGTGTAATTGTACATTAAGTCAGACTGGCGGCTCAGAGGGATGATCTGCCATGCGATCCAACATCGGATCAAGTCAACACCAGTTAAGCCGTTTCCCAGCAAAGCTTGAACCCTTTTGATGGTTGGGATGAGCTTCTTACGTTTAGCGGCAGAAATCTTGTCAGGGAGTGAAAACGTAGCATCAAGATGCTCTGCGCGATAACCGGACATTAGTTTTTCATCAGCTGGCGACGTGTCTTTGCAGTAAAACCAAGTTTGGTTCCAATCCTTGGGATGGCTTGGCAAGACTACTAAAGGAAAGACATCATCCCGTCTGCGCTGAATCGAAATTCCACCAAGTTCCAAGCTGGGGCCGTTGGTGTATTCATTCTGGCAGTTTAAATAGAAATACTCTCTGAAGAGTTCAACAGTAGGTTCTTCTTGAAGATAAACCTCGTAGATAACTTGGAAATTGCAGATATTTGATATGGAATTGGGTCCAAGATCTTGTGGATGAAGCTTGAAAAAGTGTAGAACATCTCTGAAGAATTTTGAGCCGGGAGGTGAAAAACCCCGGCTCATATGGTCGGTAAAGACGATTACTTCACCATCTTTTGGTTGAGGTTTTTCTTCAGCTGGGGCAGGGGCGCGATAGAACATAATTCTCTTCTCTGGTAAATATCCAATGGTGACAAAGTCCTTCAGAGTGTCATCAGTAACTGTGGACGGGACCCAGTTGCAAATTGTCGTCGTTTTTGGCGGCATGGTGAGAGGGCAAGCTAAAAAGGAAGTAATTTGCCATTTTAAGTTAAATGGTGGAATCATAGGTTAATATTTGCAATGCAGATGTGTAATGGCGGCTTAAGTAAGGGCTAATGATATATGAACGAAAAATGAGCCAGCATGATAAGCCACCATGACTAAAGGTATTCAAAAATTGCCAGCGACAAAAAATGGTTAAGTACTGAGATAAACAGTTTCACAGGCTGTTGCTATTATGTTGGATCAAGATTGTTCAAAAAAGGAAAATAAATCTAGACCTGAAAAACCAGTACAGAGGAGTTCATCAGTTCTAAGGAGGCCTTTGTACAAGAAAAGGGGATCTACTAGCATCTAAAATGGATGCGAAACAGCTACCGCATGAGTTCTATACTTCTTTTAGATCAAAAGAGGACGCGGTGGAGAAACTACGAAGAATCTATGATGAACATCAAATAACATAGAAGAACTTGCAAACCCTAGTGCGGATCTAAGGTGCGGAAAGGCAAAAACTTACGGACGCAGTTCTACTACGGAGGGTCGCCGCCGTTCTCGGGACAAGCTCAGGCTGATGCAGCGGCCAAGGTTGAGGACGACGGTGAGCGCTGCAGTGGCGGCGGAGCTCGAGCGACAGAGGGGTTGCCATAGAAGGAAGAAGAAGAATGAGGAAGACCAACCCTGCCTATTTATAAGGAGATAGGTGAACAAGCAGGCGCGAAAAAATGAGGAAGGCTAAAATGATGATTATCCAGCTAATTAGATGCCTCGATTTTGGGAAGGCATTTAATATAAGGATCCGTTAAGAGGACCTGCTTTATTACTTATCATAATATATACAACATCAAAGTATGTACATTATGAGAGCCGGTGGCTCAAGTGTAGTAAGGTCGTAGATGAGCATTATTCCACAGTCGGCGAGTCTCCTCCTCCGACTTACATGAGTCTTGGTGCTCTCGAACATCGATAAGGTAATATGACCCGTTGTTTAAGTTCTTGCTGACCACAAAGGGTCCTTCCCAAGGTGGGGATAGCTTGTGTGCATCAGACTGATCCTGGATGAGACGGAGCACCAGGTCACCTTCTTGAAAGGTTCTGGACTTAACCCAGCGGCTGTGATAACGGCGCAGGTCCTGCTGGTAAATTGCTGATTTGGCTGCTGCCAAGTCTCGCTCGTCATCTAGTAAGTCAAGCGCATCCTGTTGGGCTTGCTCGTTATCAGCTTCAATGTAAGCCGCCACGCGGGGCGAGTCATGACGGATGTCACTGAGCAAAACTGCCTCCACTCCATAAACCATGAAAAAAGGTGTATAACCCGTAGACCTGTTAGGAGTAGTATTGATGCTCCATATCACAGAAGGTAATTCTTCCACCCAACAACCCGGCGTCCGCTGTAAAGGAACCATAAGCTGGGGTTTTAGACCTTTCAGGATTTCCTGATTGGCTCGTTCAGCTTGACCATTGGATTGGGGGTGAGCTACTGATGAAACATCAAGCCGGATATGCTCCCGTTGACAAAACTCTTCCATATCTCCTTGGGACAGGTTGGTGCCATTATCAGTGATAATGCTATGTGGAAAGCCAAAACGAAAGATCACCTTCTTCATGAATTGAACCGCCGTGGCCGCATCACACTTACTGACCGGCTCTGCCTCAACCCATTTTGTGAACTTGTCCACTGCTACCAAAAGGTGCATCTTCATATATTTAGACCTTTTGAAACGTCCAACCATGTCAATCCCCCAGACTGCAAATGGCCAAGTGATTGGAATCATCCGCAATTCTTGAGCCAGCACGTGCGCTCGTCGTGCAAAATTTTGACACCCATCGCACCTACTGACTAGATCCCTCGCATCAGCGTGAGCCGTTAGCCAGTAAAAACCATGACGAAAGCTTTGGCCCAAGAGACTTTGAACCGACACGATGGCCACAATCTCCTTCATGGATCTCATGAATAATTTCTTGACCTTCTTCAGGAGAGACACAACGTTGAAACACTCCGGTGACACTACGATGATACAACTCACCATTGGAAATTTTCATTGACTTAGACCGCTGGGTTATCTGTCGAGCCAAGGTCTCATCCTCCGGCAACTTACCCCGGGTCATGTAAGCCAAATATGGCACTGTCCAATCTGGAATGATATGAAGAGCCGCCACCAATTGTGCTTCTGGGTCTGGAATAGCCTAGTCCTCTTCTATAGGCAATTTGACAAAAGGGTTATGCAGAACATCTAAAAATGTGTTAGGCGGCACCGGCTTATGCTGAGATCCCAACCGGCTTAAAGCATCGCCCACTTCATTATTTCTGCGGTCAATGTGCTCCACCTGATAACCCTTGAAATGTCCAGCAACAACGTCAACCTCACGACGATAAGCCGCCATGAGAGGGTCCTTGGAATCCCACTTGCCTGATACTTGCTGAGCCACCAGATCTGAGTCGCTGAGGCACTGTACACGGCTTAAACTCATCTCTCTAGCCATTTGAAGCCCATGGAGTAAGGCCTGATACTCAGCTGCATTGTTAGTACAAGGAAACATCAATCGCAACACATAACAAAATTTGTCACCTCGAGGAGAAGTTAAAGCAACTCCAGCCCCCGAGCCTTCCAATTGTCTCGACCCATCAAAATGAATTGTCCAATATGTGTTGTCTGGCTTCTCTTCAGGTATCTGCAACTCCGTCCAATCATTAATGAAGTCCACCAGTGCTTGAGATTTGATGGCAGTACGTGGCACATACTTTAAACCATGAGACCCAAGTTCAATGGCCCACTTGGCGACTCGTCTTGTGGCTTCTCTATTTTGAATAATATCTCCTAAAGGGGCAGAGCTAACCACAGTTATAGGATGACCCTGAAAGTAATGCTTAAGCTTCCGGCTTGCCATGAACACCCCATAAACAAGCTTCTGCCAATGTGGATATCTCTGTTTGGACTCAATGAGCACTTCACTGACGTAATAAACGGGACGTTGAACCGGATGTTCCTTGCCAGCCTCCTTGCGCTCGACAACAATGGCCACACTGACAGCACGTGTGTTAGCAGCCACATATAACAATAGTGGCTCCTTCTCAATCGGAGCAGCAAGAACCGGCGGTTCGGCGAGCTGTCTTTTTAGATCTTCAAAGGAAGAATTAGCAGCGTCACTCCAGACAAAATCACCCGTCTTCTTCATCATTTGATACAACGGCATAGCCTTCTCACCCAACCGGCTTATGAACCGGCTCAAAGCTGCAATGCGACCCGCCAGCCACTGAACGTCATTGATGCACGCCGCTTTAGCCAAAGATGTAATTGCCTTAATTTTTTCCGGGTTAGCCTCAATGCCTCTATTAGACACCAAAAGCCCAAAAGCTTGCCAGCTGGGACTCCAAAAATGCACTTGGCCGGGTTAAGCATCATCTTGTAGACCTGGAGGTTATCAAAGGTTTCCTTCAGATCAGCTACCAAGATTTCCTTCTCTCTGGACTTCACCACTATATCGTCCACGTAAGCATGAACATTACGCCCAATCTGATTATGAAGGAAGTTCTGCACACACCGCTTATAAGTCGCCTGGGCACTTCTTAAGCCCAAAAGGCATAGATACATAGCAGAAGTCTCCAAACAGAGTAATGAAAGTCGTCTTCTCCTGGTCCTTTACTGCCATTTTGATCCGATGATAGCCAGAATAAGTATCCAAAAAGCTCAAACACTCACAACCCCCCGTAGCATCAATGATTTGATCAATACGAGGGAGAGCAAAAGGATCAGCCAGACAAGCTTTATTTAAATCTGTGTAATCCACACACATACGCCAGGTGCTATTCTTTTTGAGCACCAACACCGGGTTAGCCAACCACTATGGGTGAAAAACTTCAACAATAAACCTAGCTGCCAAGAGCTGGGCCACCTCTTCTCCAATAGCCTTGCGCCTTCCTCATTGAACCACCAGAGAAACTGCCTGACCGTCTTAAACTTTGGATCAATATTGAGAGTGTGCTCAGCGAGTTCCATCGGTACACCCGGCATGTCAGAAGGTTTCCATGCAAAGATGTCCTAGTTCTCACGGATGAGCTCGATGAGCGCACTTTCCTATTTGGGATCCAAGTTTGCACTGATAATGAATTGTTTGGATGAGTCGCCAGGCACAAAGTCATTCATCTTGGTATCATCAGCTGACTTAAATTTCAACACCGGCTCATGCTCAGTAGTTGGATTCTTCAAAGATGTCATGTCTACCGGATCAACATTATCCTTGTAAAACTTCAATTTCTCTGTTGCACAAACAGATTCGGCGTAAGGAGCATCACCTTCTTCACATTCCAAGGCTATCTTCCGGCTCCCATGCACAGTGATGGTGCCCTTATAACCCGACATTTTAAGTTGCAGATAAACATAACATGGCCGCGCCATGAACTTAGCATAAGCCGGCCGTCCAAACAGAGCGTGATATGGGCTTTTGATTTTGACTACTTCAAAAGTTAACTTCTCAGCCCTGGAATCATGCTCATCTCCAAAGGCAACTTCCAGTTCAATCTTACCAACTAGATATGCCGACTTACTAGGCACTACTCCATGGAAAACAGTGTTGGACGTCCTAAGACTTTTGTAAGTTAACCCCATGCGACGAAACGTCTCATAATAGAGGATGTTGATCCTACTGCCTCCATCCATGAGTACTTTAGTGAATTTATATCCACCAACCTGAGGCACCACCACCAACGCCAGATGACCCGGATTATCAACCCCGGGAGGGTGATCTTCCCTACTCCAGACAATAGGCTGCTCAGACCATCTCAAATAACGTGGAACCGCCGGCTCAATAGCATTCACAGCTCTCTTATGAAGTTTCTGGTCCCTTTTGCATAAACTGGTGGTGAACACGTGGTACTGCCCACTTTTTAGCTGCTTTAGGTTACTCTAATACCTGGATTCCTACTGCTGTTGATTACCTTGGCTAGATTGCTGATTATAGCCGCCTTGAGGGCCCTGGCCATGGAAACCTCCACCACTTGAGCCGCCGTCCGGGCCGTGAAAACCGCCACCACTTGAGCCGCCGCCCGGGCCGTGAAAACCGCCACTGCTTGAGCCACTGCTAGGTCCATGATTACCGTCGAACATGTTCGAATTCTTGAATGCCTTCATGGGTGGCCGGCTTCTCCCTGGTGCCGTGTCTCGGGCAGGGTTCATTTAGCAACTGTTCGAGGGTGGGACCTGACCCGCCTGACCGAGGAGGTGGCCTCCCCTTACGCCATTGATTGTTGCCCTGTGCGTTGGTGTTAGCCACAAACTCCAGACTACCGTCAGCCTTACGTTTATTGTTACCTTCTTGATTTGCCGGGTTATGCTGGTGACCCTTGCCGTTGCCGTTCTTCTTTCCCTTCCATGTCGTCTGTTCGTCAGACGCGGGATCCTTGGTACTATCAGAGTCGGCGTATTTGACCAGAGCCACCATCAGCTGGCCCATGTCATTACAATCACGCTTGAGCCGCCCCAGCTTCTGTTTCAGAGGTTCAAAATGGCAATTTTTCTCCAACATTAAGACCACGGAGCCGGCATCCATCTTATCAGATGAATGTTTTATTTCCTTCACCCGGCGCACCCAATGGGTCGTGGATTCACCTTCCTCTTGCTTGCAGTTAGTCAAATCCACAATCGACATGGGCTGTTTGCATGTATCTTTGAAGTTCTGAATGAACCGGGCTTTTAACTCTGCCCACGAGCCGATGGAATTGGGTTGCAACCCCTTTAACCAAGTGCGAGCTGTTCCATCTAGCCTCATAGTGAAGTACTTGGCCATTGCTGCATCACTGACCTCCAACAATTCCATGGCCATCTCGTAACTTTCAATCCATGCCCCGGGCTGTAAGTCGGCTGTGTAATTAGGCACCTTGCGAGGCCCCTCAAAGTCCTTTGGCAAACGCTCATTACGCAGAGCCGACACCAGACAAGGGACACCTCCTGTCCTTGTGGCCACACCTACTTCAACGGAGGCTAGTGGATAAACCGGAAAAGCCTGGTGAGCCGCCTGCTCAGCTGCCTGTTGAACTCCCCGCTCAGCCTCTTGGCGGATCCTCTCCTGGTCTACCAAGTTTAGAGCTCCATCATGCGCCGGGTCATACCTGCGTGGCTGGTTATGGCGCTGAGCATTGCTTGACATGGCCGCTGAATCCATATGCCTGCTATAGCTTGGGCTCCGGCTTGGGCGAGGGGTTGAATGGATCCTGTCTCGACTATAAGAGTATGACTCCTGCTGTGCCAGAGCTGTCTGAAGAAGATCTCTGACCCTTCGTGTTTCGATTACCGTCGGGGAATCGCCTTCCATTGGGACAACCGCCAGATGTGCTGATGCAGCAATCAGATTCTCCAAAGGGTTAGAAAAATGACCCGACGGTGTTGGTGTATAACGAGTCGAAGTCGTATTCACCCGAGGGGGTTCCATAGCTTGTGGCTGAGCCGCCCCCCAGCCCCGGGTGTTGTGACCCGGTTTGCCTCCGGCGGGTTACTGGGACCAGCCCCGGGTGTGTGGAAAGATTCCTAGGATCATAAGTCAGGGGCAGACGTGATTGAGTCTTCTAGTGCCTTCTCCTCATGACCTCGTTTGACGCGTTCAGATTCATCAAAAGCTGAAAAGCCTCTGATTGAAGCTGCTGAGCCCAAGCGTCCAAAGCCGTCCGGTCTGTAGCCATCCGGATGTCCTCCGCCACCAAGTTTTCCTTGGCTTGAGCTACCTCCCCATGTAACCATGCCACCTCCACATCATGCTGAGCTTTGTCCGCCGGTTCAACCACGGCGGTCAATAGGGTCGTCATCCTATCCATGAGATCCATCAGCACCTGAGCCGGCGGGCGGGCAAGGTCTCCTGACCCGGCCGCTGCCGATCAAGTGGTTATCGCTGCTGCAGCCATAGAGTTTTGAATGGGCTGCGTACCAGCCATGAAGATTCTGGCTCTGTTCGGTGGCTCAAAGGGGTCCGAAATACTGCTGCCATCAGAACAGCCCCCAAGCCCGCCATCCTGTAGTTGATACAATGAATCCGTCTCACCTGTAGACGACTCGCCGTCAGAGTGGACAGCCGTCTCGCCGCCGATCCTTCAGAAAACTCCCCTCCATGGATGCAACCCACGAAGGCACGCCTCACGGCAGGCTGAGTCCGGGCGGGTCTCGCACGCTGAGCCGCCTCGATGAGGTCGGGGAGATGTCCGGCTCAGGGCCCGGCTCGCCGATCCGGACGATGAAGACATGGATTCCGCCGAAGGGGACCCGGTACCCGTACTCAATTGAGCCGGCGTCGGGGCCCCAGCCTGCATTGTCGATGTAGAGCTTGCCGTGAAGACTCTTGGTCATCCGGCCCACAGCGTATCCCTTGAGCCCTTCGAAGCTTCCCTTCAAGTACTCAAATCCACTGTGCGCTGGCCCCATGGTGGGCGCCAACTGTCGTGGAATTGTCACGGCAGATGTCCTAGTGAAAGGACTTGGTCGTGGAGCCATCGCAACTAGGAAGATGAAAGGGGTTAATCGGGACAAAGGACACGAGAGGTTTATACTGGTTCGGCCCCTTGCGGTGAAGGTAAAGCCTAGTCCAGTTGTTGTGATATTGCTAGGTTTCGATGACCAAGGAGCGAAATACTCTAGCTTGGCTCTCGATCTGTTGTTTCTTACCTTAAGCCGCCGCCGGGCCGTCCCCTTATATATACGGGTTGATGCCCTGCAGCCTACAGAGTCTCGGCCGACTCGTACAATGTGTCCGACTTGGTGACTTATTTTACATGCCTTACTTTACAAGTCTTATTCATACATGGCGGTTTACAATTACGGGGGGCCTTAAGCCGCCTCTGGGCTTGGGCCTATTACAAGCTTTATCATGAACCGTCGCCTTGTATACTCGTCGGGCTTCTTTTAAGTAACCCGCCATGGTGATTGACACGGCCCCTCCTGGGCAGGTCATACCTGGTAGTTATATCCCCAACACCCCTGCTTGATCGAATCGCTGACGTTGTTGAGTCTAGAAAAAAATATTTTCAGTCTTAGGATTATATATATATATATATCAGAGAGTAGGATTCTTTTTACTCCTCAGTCCCTTCATCGCTCTGGTGAGGCCTCCTAACGTAGAAGTTTTGACTCTACTCTCCTCAAATTTCATGATTTTTTTTAGGATCACATGGGTATCTTGGAATCGTTCCGATAGTCTTGTGACGAGAACATTGTTCTTGGTGCCTCCTGACTTAGGGGTTGTGGCAGTGTCCCGGGGAATTGAGCTCCAAGGTGTTGTCATCACAATTTTATCGTTGCAGTTCTGGAATACTTGATTTCGCCGACATCGAAAATCTCTTTTATGCAGTTGTTGGTGAGATAACCTCGACGCCACCCAGTACTAGGGCGGGAGTTCGGGAGTATTGCCATAACTCGTATAATGGATGCTTTTTGAAGGTTGAGGTACATGATTTCCGAAGGTTTCTTGGTTATGTGTTGAAGGATGGATACATCTGGATGTAGGAATTGTTAGTTTGGGTGAGATATTATGCTTCCCCTGTATCCCCAACACCTGATTGCATAACCAGAAAGTTTTGGGAGTTTTATAGGTGGGAATTCAAGTAGCTCTATTATTTCTTCCCGCAGATATTTGGTTTGTGATTGGGTAATCCTTACCACTTATTTGCTCATATTCATACCTTGTTGCTTTATTCATCTACCTTTATGTAAGTGGCTTCTCAACCTAATGGACGTGTGATGATTTACTTTGGAATTCATTCGTTCATCCTTGTTCGAATGTTTATTGTAAGACTGCATGTTGCAATTTCGATCCATTGATTTAGCTTGAATATCTGTCTTTCAAGATTCTAACGGATGTCACCCTCTTCAGGATGGCTCCTCCAACGCGTCAGAATCCGGACCACAATCATGGGGATCAGTCGAACCCTCCGCCACCACCTCCACCTCCGGAGGCATGGCAAGCTGTCATGGAAGCCAAAAACGCCAACACTCAGATGCTTTTGCAACTCTTGCAAGAGCGCAACCAAGGGCAAGGAAACCAAGGAAATCAAGGCCAAGGAAACAATCAGCCTCAGTTTGCTACCCTCAACCAGTTCCTCGCAAACCAGCCGAAGTCCTTCAGCATCTGTGTCGAGGACACAGACACCGACGACTGGCTCGTGGACATCTACAAACATTCTGAATGTAGCAATGTCAGGCCTGAGGACTTTGTCAAGTTTGCTTCGTTTCAACTCAAGGACCAAGCTGCTGAGTGGTTTCAACAATACATAGATTCCAGAGGAGGTTGTGTGATTACCGGGGATGATTTCCTCCGAGACTTCAAAGCTCATCACATCCCACCAAGTGTGGCTAAGAGCAAGCGTGAGGAGTTCCGCAATCTTAAGCAAGGCAACATGTCTGTGTATTAATACAATATCCAGTTTCAGAAACTTGCTCGCTTTGCTAAACAAGACGTCCCTGATGAAAAGAGTATGATCTATCAATTCAGAGGTGGCCTTGGAGAAGATCTGCAGTTAGCTCTTGTGCTTCTTGAGCCGACCAAGTTTGATCAATTCTATAACATGGCACTAAAGCAAGAAGCTGCTCAGCTCAAGTGTGAGGCATCTAAGAAGAGAGTCAGGGATGCAGTTCAATCTTCTACTTAATCACAAGTGGCAGCTAAGCAACAGAAGTTCTGGTTGCCTCCTCCTCCGTTTCGCCAGCCCTACCAGCAGAAGAGCAAAGGTGGCAATGGATCTTCCCACCCACCAACCCAGGCTATCAGAACAAAGCTCAGTCTCAAACTCGAAGGTCAAGTGCTCCTTATCATCGGCCGCTCTCAGAGGTTACTTGCAACAAGTGTTAGCAGAAAGGGCACTATGCAAACAAGTGCTTCAACCAAAGGCGCCTTCCGCCTCCTCCTCCTGTGGGATCTTCCAGCAATGTAGTGGTCAAGCATAATCCCAAGCATGCTAAGGTGAACATGATGAACACAGCTCAGGCAGAGGATTCTTCAGAAGTGATCATGGGTAACCTTCCAGTTAACTCCTTTCCTGCAAAAGTATTGTTTGATACGGGTGCATTGCTTTCTTTCATTTCAAGACTTTTTGTTTCCAAGCATGAGTTTGTGACCGAAAAGGTTCCTTCCCTGTTGAAGATTGTGTCCCCGGGTAAGCAAATGACATCTAATAATTGCATCCCGGATGTGTCTATCGAGATGGGCGACTATAAATTTCTGTCTTCTCCAATTGTTCTTGGTGACTTGGATATTGATTTAATTCTCGGGATGGACTGGCTTTCTAAGCACAAGGCTTAGCTTGATTGTGCTGCCAGGCAGATTCAATTGACACACTCTTCTGAGGATGTGATCATCTATGCCGCTCGTGATGAGACCATTCGACTGTTTTCTCTCAATGAGAAGGGTGAGTTGAATGCCATCTCTGAGATTCCAGTCGTTTGTGAATATCAAGACGTCTTTCCAGAAGAGCTTCCAGGAATGCCTCCTCACCGGCTAGTTGAATTCGTTATCGATCTTGAGCCTGGCACGGAACCTATTTGCAGGCATCCTTTTAAGCTTGGACCAGAGGAGTTGAAGGAGTTGAAGAAACAACTCGACGAACAAGAGCGTATGGGTCTGATCAGACCGAGTTCATCTCCATGGGGTTGTGGTGTTCTTTTTGTCAAGAAGAAGGATGGAACGGAACGACTCCGCGTCGACTGTCGTCCATTGAACAAGAAGACAATAAAGAACAAGTATCCACTTCCCAACATCAATGAGCTTTTCAAGCAACTTAAGGGTGCTCAAGTATTCTCCAAGCTTGACCCCGTATGGGTTATCATCAGATTTGTATTCGTGAACAAGATATCCCCAAGACAGCATTCAGAACAAGCTATCGTTCTTATGAATATATTGTCATGTCTTTCAGCCTTGTCAATGCTCCTCCAACATTCTCTCGCATGATGAACTTCATCTTCAACCCTTACACAAATGATTTCGTCCTTGTGTATCTCAATGATATCTTGGTCTTTTCCAAGAATAAGGAGGAACATGCCAAGCATTTGAGATTGGTGCTTGACAAACTCAGAGAGCATCAATTCTATGCAAAGTTTTCAAAGTGTGAGTTTTGGCTTGATGAGGCCCTCTACCTTGGTCATATCATCTCCGCCAAGGGCATCGCCATTAATCCCGAGAAGGTGTCTGCAATTGTGAATTGGGAACCTCCTCAGAATGTCAAGCAGCTCCACAGTTTTCTTGGGCTTGCAAGCTATTGTCGAAGATTCATTGAGAATTTCTCTAAGATTGCAAAGCCACTTTCCAACCTCCTCCAGAAGCATGTCAAGTATGTCTGGACGCCTAAATGTGACGTTGCTTTCAACACCCTTAAAGAGAAGCTGGTCACAACTCCTGTCTTGACTCCTCCTGATGAATCCAAGCCATTCGAAGTTTTTTTGTGATGCCTCCTTACAAGGTCTTAGTGCTATGTTAATGCAAGAGAAGAAAGTTGTGGATTATACCTCTCGTTAGTTGAAGCCCAACGAAAGGAACTACCCCACTCACGACCTTGAGTTGGCGGCAGTTGTCCATGCATTATTAACATGGAGACATCTCTTGTTGGGAAGGAAAGTGGACATATTCACAGATCATAAGAGCCTCAAGTACATCTTCACTCAACCCAACCTCAACCTCATGCAGACTCGATGGGTCGAAATGATTCAAGAATACAATCCGAGTATTGAATATACTCTAGGCAAGGCCAATGTCATTGCAGATGCTTTGAGCAGGAAGGCTTACTGCAACAGCTTAATTCTCAAGCCCTCCCAACCGGACCTTTGTGAATCTTTCCGCAAACTAAACCTCCAAGTTGTTCCTCAAGGCTTTCTTGCCAATCTCCAAGTCTCTCCTACTTTGGAAGATCAAATTCATGAGGCATAACTTCTTGATACCATGGTGAAGAAGGTGAAACATGGGATTGCCAAGAGCCAACCCAAATACAGGTGCTATCGCATTGATGACAAAGACACTCTATTCTTCGAGGACCGGATTGTGGTTCCTAAAGGTGATCTAAGGGAAGTCATTATGAACGAGGCGCACAATTCCCTTCTATCTGTTCATCCTAGAAGTATGAAGATGTACCATGACCTCAAGCAGTCGTATTGGTGGACTCGAATGAAGCGAGAAATTGCTCAATTCATGAACGAATGTGATGTCTGCAGAAGGGTGAAAGCAGAACACCAATGGCCAGCTGGTCTCCTCCAACCTCTTGCTACTCCAGAATGGAAGTTTGACCATATTGAAATGGACTTCGTGACTGGATTTCCTAAGTCCAAGCATGAAAATGATGCTATCTTCGTGGTCATTGACAAGCTTACAAAAGTGGCTCATTTCCTTCCAATCAAAGAATCTATCACAGCAGCTCAGTTGACAGAGCTATACACCTCCAGGATTGTCTCTTTGCATGGCGTGCCGCAATTGATATCTTCAGATCGTGGAAGCATCTTCACTTCTAAGTTCTGGGACTCCTTCCAGAAGGCCATGGGCACCAACATTCACTTCAGCACAGCTTTCCATCCTCAAACTAGTGGCCAAGTCGAGCGAGTCAATCAAATCCTTGAAGATATGCTCAGGGATTGTGTCATTTCCTTCGATATGAAGTGGGAAGATTGTCTTCCATAGGCCGAGTTCTCCTACAACAACAACGTCCAAGCGAGTTCGGGCAAGTCCCCATTCGAGATTCTATATGGCAGAAAGTGCCGTACTCCTCTCAATTAGTCAGAGACTGGTGAACACCAACTTCTTGGCAATGACTTAATCACAGAAGCTGAAGAAATGTGTAAAGTCATCTGTGAAAATCTCCAAGCCGTGCAATCGCGCCAGAAGAGTTACTATGATAGCAAGCACCGTGACTTGGCTTTCGATATCGGAGACCATGTCTACCTCCGCGTCTCTCCAATGAAAGGTACTCGTCGCTTCGGTATCAAAGGGAAGCTTGCCCCTAGATACGTGGGTCCTTTAAGATCATTGGCAAAAGAGGCGACCTCGCCTATCAACTTGAGCTTCCGTCCAACTTCGCAAATGTGCACGATGTGTTTCACGTGTCACAGCTTTGCAAGTGCTTCAAGACTCCTGAGCGCACCATCAACTTTGAAGAGATTGATCTCCAAGAAGATCTGTCTTATCATGAGCATCCCATTGCTATTCTTGAAGAAACCAAGCGCAAGACTCGCAACAAGTGAATCAAATTCCTCAAAGTGAAGTGGTCACACCATTCCGACCGAGAAGCCACCTGGGAGTGCGAGGATCACCTCCGTTCCGAATATCCGGAGTTCTTTTAGTCCTAGATCTCGGGACGAGATCCTCTCGTAGTGGTGGAGTGTTGTAACACCCCGGATGTAACTTGCCATATTTGTAACTCTGACTCTTGCCATTTTTGGCTTTAAGTTATGAGTTTTCCCTTCGTGGTTGGGTTTTGACGTTGTTTTTCTTTTGTTCATGTCATGCATTTCATATCATGTCATCATGTGCATCACATTTGCATTCGTGTTCGTCTCATGCATCCGAGCATTTTCCCCGTTGTCCGTTTCGCAATCCAACACTCCCACATGCACCGGCGCATCCCTTTTGTCTCTTTTCGTGAGCGGGTGTTAAACATTCTCGGAATGGACCGAGATTTATCAAGTGGCCTTGGTACACCACCGGTAGACCGCCTGTCAAATTTCATTCCATTTGGAGTCCGTTTGATACTCCAACGGTTAACCGAGTAACCGCAAAAGCCTCTTGTGGGTTGCAGCCCAACACCCCTCGAAAACAGCCCAATAACCCATCTAAACCATCTCCATGTCCTCCGTCATCGGATCACGATCGTGTGGGCGAAAACCGCACCACATATGGACACTCCAAACTCCCCTACCTATAAATATGTGACCCCCTTCATTTTTTCGCGCACATGAAACCCTAGCCCTGCTCCCCTCCGCCACCGGACACGTCCGGTACGCACCGGTCAAAAACCCGCCACTGCGCCCGCGCCAACCGCAGCGCGCCACGTGGCCTTCCGCCGCCGTCCGCCATACAGGCCCGCTCGGCCCAGCATGGGCCCCCGACGGCACGTTCGCCCCGCCGCCGCTCCCACGCTTCGTCGCCCCCGCACCAGCCGGGCTCCGCCGCGCCGCTCCTCACCTCGCCGCCGCACGCGCATCGCCGGAGCGCGCCGCCCCATGCCGTGCCATCCCCG